>NW_022630995.1:120582218-120586213 GCF_010015895.1 Lontra canadensis | reverse complement strand
GTTTGTATCTTTAGGGTAAATACCCAGCAGTGCAATTGCTGGGTCATAGGGTAGTTCTATTTTCAACATTTTGAGGAACCTCCATGCTGTTTTCCAGAGTGGTTGCACCAGCTTGCATTCCCACCAACAGTGTAGGAGGGTTCCCCTTTCTCCGCATCCTCGCCAGCATCTGTCATTTCCTGACTTGTTAATTTTAGCCATTCTGACTGGTGTGAGGTGGTATCTCATTGTGGTTTTGATTTGTATTTCCCTGATGCCGAGTGATATGGAGCACTTTTTCATGTGTCTGTTGGCCATCTGGATGTCTTCTTTGCAGAAATGTCTGTTCATGTCTTCTGCCCATTTCTTGATTGGATTATTTGTTCTTTGGGTGTTGAGTTTGCTAAGTTCTTTATAGATTCTGGACACTAGCCCTTTATCTGATATGTCGTTTGCAAATATCTTCTCCCGTTCTGTCAGTTGTCTTTTGGTTTTGTTAACTGTTTCCTTTGCTGTGCAAAAGCTTTTGATCTTGATAAAATCCCAATAGTTCATTTTTGCCCTTGCTTCTCTTGCCTTTGGTGATGTTCCTAGGAAGATGTTGCTGCGGCTGAGGTCAAAGAGGTTGCTGCCTGTGTTCTCCTCAAGGATTTTGATGGATTCTTTTCTCACATTGAGGTCCTTCATCCATTTTGAGTCTATTTTCGTGTGTGGTGTAAGGAAATGATCCAATTTCATTTTTCTGCATGTGGCTGTCCAATTTTCCCAACACCACTTATTGAAGAGGTTGTCTTTTTTCCATTGGACATTCTTTCCTGCTTTGTCGAAGATTAGTTGACCATAGAGTTGAGGGTCTATTTCTGGGCTCTCTATTCTGTTCCATTGATCTATGTGTCTGTTTTTGTGCCAGTACTACACTGTCTTGATGATGACAGCTTTGTAATAGAACTTGAAGTCTGGAATTGTGATGCCACCAACTTTGGCTTTCCTTTTCAATATTCCTTTGGCTATTCACGGTCTTTTCTGGTTCCATATAAATTTTAGGATTATTTGTTCCATTTCTTTGAAAAAAATGGATGGTACTTTGATAGGAATTGCATTAAATGTGTAGATTGCTTTAGGTAGCATAGACATTTTCACAATATTTATTCTTCCAATCCATGAGCATGGAACATTTTTCCATTTCTTTGTGTCTTCCTCAATTTCTTTCATGAGTACTTTATAGTTTTCTGAGTATAGATTCTTAGCCTCTTTGGTTAGGTTTATTCCTAGGTATCTTATAGTTTTGGGTGCAATTGTAAATGGGATTGACTCCTTAATTTCTCTTCCTTCTGTCTTGTTGTTGGTGTAGAGAAATGCAACTGATTTCTGTGCATTGATTTTATATCCTGACACTTTACTGAATTCCTGTACAAGTTCTAGCGGTTTTGGAGTGGAGTCTTTTGGGTTTTCCACATATAGTATCGTATCATCTGCGAAGAGTGATAGTTTGACTTCTTCTTTGCCGATTTGGATGCCTTTAATTTCTTTTTGTTGTCTGATTGCTGAGGCTAGGACTTCTAGTACTATGTTGAATAGTGGTGATAACGGACATCCCTGCCATGTTCCTGACCTTAGAGGAAAAGCTTTCAGTTTTTCTCCATTGAGAATGATATTTGCGATGGGTTTTTCATAGATGGCTTTGATAATATTGAGGTATGTGCCCTCTCTCCCTACACTTTGAAGAGTTTTGATCAGGAAGAGATGCTGTACTTTGTCAAATGCTTTTTCAGCATCTATGGAGAGTATCATATGGTTCCTGTTCTTTCTTTTATTAATGTGTTGTATCACATTGATTGATTTGCGGATGTTGAACCAAACTTGCAGCCCTGGAATAAATCCCACTTGGTCGTGGTGAATAATCCTTTTAATGTACTGTTGAATCCTATTGGCTAGTATTTTGGTGAGAATTTTTGCATCTGTGTTCATCAAGGATATTGGTCTGTAGTTCTCTTTTTTGATGGGATCCTTGTCTGGTTTTGGGATCAAGGTGATGCTGGCCTCATAAAATGAGTTTGGAAGTTTTCCTTCCATTTCTATTTTTTGGAACAGTTTCAGGAGAATAGGAATTAGTTCTTCTTTAAATGTTTGGTAGAATTCCCCTGGGAAGCCCTCTGGCCCTGGGCTTTTGTTTGTTTGGAGATTTTTGATGACTGTTTCAATCTCCTTACTGGTTATGGGTCTGTTCAGGCTTTCTATTTCTTCCTGGTTCAGTTGTGGTAGTTTATATGTCTCTAGGAATGCATCCATTTCTTCCAGATTGTCAAATTTTTGGGCATAGAGTTGCTCATAGTATGTTCTTATAATTGTCTGTATTTCTTTGGTGTTAGTAGTGATCTCTCCTCTTTCATTCATGATTTTATTGATTTGGTTCCTTTCTGTTTTCTTTTTGATAAGTCTGGCCAGGGGGTTATCAATCTTATTAATTCTTTCAAAGAACCAGCTCCTAGTTTCATTGATTTGTTCTATTGTTTTTTTTTTTGTTGTTGTTGTTGTTGTTGTTTGTTTCTATTTCATTGATTTCTGCTCTGATCTTTATGATTTCTCTTCTCCTGCTGGGTTTAGGGTTTCTTTCTTGTTCTTTCTCCAGCTCCTTTAGGTGTAGGGTTAGGTTGTGTACCTGAGACCTTTCTTGTTTCTTGAGAAAGGCTTGTACCGCTATATATTTTCCTTTCAGGACTGCCTTTGTTGTGTCCCACAGATTTTGAACTGTTGTATTTTCATTATCATTTGTTTCCATGAATTTTTTCAATTCTTCTTTAATTTCCTGGTTGACCCATTCATTCTTTAGAAGGATGCTGTTTAGTCTCCATGTATTTGGGTTCTTTCCAAATTTCCTCTTGTGATTGAGTTCTAGCTTCAGAGCATTGTGGTCTGAAAATATGCAGGGAATGATCCCAATCTTTTGATACCGGTTGAGACCTGATTTAGGACTGAGGATGTGATCTATTCTGGAGAATGTTCCATGTGCACTAGAGAAGAATGTGTATTCTGTTGCTTTGGGATGAAGTGTTCTGAATATATCTGTGATATCCATCTGGTCCAGTGTGTCATTTAAGGCCTTTATTTCCTTGTTGATCTTTTGCTTGGATGATCTGTCCATTTCAGTGAGGGGAGTGTTAAAGTCCCCTACTATTATTGTGTTATTGTTGATGTGTTTCTTTGATTTTGTTATTAATTGGTTTATATAGTTGGCTGCTCCCACATTAGGGGCATAGATATTTACAATTGTTAGATCTTCTTGTTGGACAGATCCTTTGAGTATGATATAGTGTCCTTCCTCATCTCTTATTATAGTCTTTGGCTTAAAGTCTAATTGATCTGATATAAGGATTGCCACTCCTGCTTTCTTCTGATGTCCATTAGCATGGTAAATTCTTTTCCACCCCCTCACTTTAAATCTGAAGGTGTCTTCGGGTTTAAAATGAGTTTCTTGTAGGCAACATATAGATGGGTTTTGTTTTTTTATCCATTCTGATACCCTGTGTCTTTTGATTGGGGCATTTAGCCCATTAACATTCAGGGTAACTATTGAGAGATATGAATTTAGTGCCATTGTATTGCCTGTAAGGTGACTGTTACTGTATATTGTTTCTGTTCCTTTCTCATCTACTACTTTTAGGCTCTCTCTTTGCTTAGAGGACTCCTTTCAATATTTCCTGTAGAGCTCGCTTGGTGTTTGCAAATTCTTTCAGTTTTTGTTTGTCCTGGATTCTTTTAATCTCTCCTTCTATTTTCAATGATAGCCTAGCTGGATATAGTATTCTTGGCTGCATGTTTTTCTTGTTTAGTGCTCTGAATATATCATGCCAGCTCTTTCTGGCCTGCCAGGTCTCTGTGGATAAGTCTGCTGCCAATCTAATATTTTTACCATTGTATGTTACAGACTTCTTTTCCCGGGCTGCTTTCAGGATTTTCTCTTTGTCACTAAGACTTGTAAATTTGACTATTAGGTGACGGGGTGTGGACCTATTCTT
>NW_022630995.1:120555930-120582208 GCF_010015895.1 Lontra canadensis | reverse complement strand
AGACTTGTAAATTTGACTATTAGGTGACGGGGTGTGGACCTATTCTTATTGATTTTGAGGGGGGTTCTCTGAACCTCCTGTATTTTGATGCTTGTTCCCTTTGCCATATTGGGGAAATTCTCTCCAATAATTCTCTCCAATATACCTTCTGCTCCCCTCTCTCTTTCTTCTTCTTCTGGAATCCCAATTATTCTAATGTTGTTTCATCTTATGGTGTCACTTATCTCTCGAATTGTCCCCTCGTGGTCCAGTAGTTGTTTGTCCCTCTTTTGTTCAGCTTCCTTATTCTCTGTCATTTGGTCTTCTATATCGCTAATTCTTTCTTCTGCCTCATTTATCCTAGCAGTGAGAGCCTCCATTTTTGATTGCACCTCATTAATAGCTTTTTTGATTTCAACTTGATTAGATTTTAGTTCTTTTATTTCTCCAGAAAGGGCTTTTATATCTCCCGAGAGGGTTTCTTTAATATCTCCCATGCCTTTTTCAAGCCCAGCTAGAACCTTGAGAATCGTCATTCTGAACTCTAGATCTGACATATTACCAATATCTGTATTGATTAGGTCCCTAGCCTTTGGTACTGCCTCTTGTTCTTTTTTTTGTGGTGACTTTTTCCGCCTTGTCATTTTGTCCAGATAAGAGTATATGAAGGAACAAGTAAAATACTAAAAGGGTGGCAACAACCCCAGGAAAATATGCTTTAACCAAATCAGAAGAGATCCCAAATCGTGAGGGGCGGGGGAAGGGGATAAAAAGAGGTTCAGAAAGAAAAAAAAAAAAACAAAGAAAAAAGAAACAAATAAAAAAAAGAAAACCAATAATGAAAAACTATAAACAGGAAAAAAATATATATATTAGATAAACTAGTTAAAAAACGTTAAAAAAGAAAAGGGTAAAAGTTAAAAAAATTTAGCAGAAGAAGAGAAAAAAATTGAAAAAGAAAAAAATATTAAATTAACTGCAAGGCTAAAGAATCATGGGGAGAAAGCCATGAGTTCCGTGCTTTGCTTTCTCCTCCTCTGGAATTCCGCTGCTCTCCTTGGTATTGAAACTGTACTCCTTGGTAGGTAAACTTGGTCCTTGCTGGGTTTCTTGTTGATCTTCTGGGGGAGGGGCCTGTTGTAGTGATTCTCAAGTGTCTTTGTCCCAGGCAGAGTTGCACCGCCCTTACCAGGGGTCGGGCTGAGTAATCCGCTAGGATTTGCTTTAGGAGCTTTTGTTCCCTGAGTGCTTTCCGTAGAGTTCCAGAGGACGGGAATGAAGATGGCGGCCTCCCAGTCTCCGGCCCGGAGGAGCCGAGAGCCCGGGGCCCCACTCCTCAGTGTGCCCTCAGAGAACAGCGCCCAATTACTCCCGTCACCCTGGCCTCCGGCGGCGCTCCGAGCTGACCAAGCCTGCGACCAGTTCAAGGTAACCCCGATCTGAGAGTCACTCCTCAGCTCTGTCTCTGTAGCCGGCTTCCCCGCTCCAATACCTGCAAGCTCTGCGACACTCAGACACCCCTGATCTTTCTGTGACCCTGCGGGACCTGAGGCCACACTGACCCCGCGTGGGCCTCACCCCGGTTAAGCCTCTGGAGCGATGTCCCTCAGCGGAACAGACTTTTAAAAGTCCTGATTTTGTGCTCCATTGCTCCCCCGCTTGCCGGGAGCCGGCCCCTCCCCCCGTGGTCTATCTTCCCGTCGCTTTTGATTAAATTCTCCGCCAGTCCTACCTTTCAGAAAGTGGTTGATTTTCTGTTTCTAGAATTGCTGTTCTTCTTCTCTTCGATCTCCTGTTGGATTTGTAGGTGTTTGCATTCTTTAGATAAGCTATCTAGCTGATCTCCCACTACCTGAAGTAGTCTCAGCCTGCTACTTCTCCTCCATCTTGACTCCTCCTGACCAGAATAGTGCTTTGTTTATAATAAGATCTCAAGAAATTCTTTTTTTTTTAACCTCATATTTTATTTACCTCCTCCTATCTGCCATCCCATTCATTATTTATTTCCATCACATCACTTGTTATTTGTTATGGAAGGCTGAATTGTGTCCCTTCCCACAAATTCATATGGCAAAATCCTAACCCTTGGTACCTCAAAATGTGACTATATTTGAAGATAAGGGCTTCAAAGAGGTCATTATGATTGGTCCCAATCCAAGTGGACAGGTGTCTGTATAAGAAAAGGAAATTTGAACACACAAAGAGACACTGGGGTCACGTGCCCAGAAGAATGACCATGTGAGGACATGGGGAGAAAGCAGTCATCTGCAAGACAAGGAGAAAGGCTTCTGAAGACACTAACTTGCCACCAGCTTGATCTTGGACTTCTAGCCTCAAGAACTGTGAGAAATTTCTGTTGCTTAAGCTACCTAATATGTGTTATTTTATTATGGCAGCCCTTGCAAACAAATGCATTCTTCCTAAATACAGTCTGTATTCTCCTATTTACACATTTTTACCCACGCTTTCCTATCTTCCTTGAATACTCTTTTCTGTAAAACTTCATCTAAATTACATCTTCTCCCAAAACTCTGAGGGTCATGATGTTCCCTCTGTTGGAATTAATGTCCCTTCTCTATATTTCTATAAGCATACTGTTTGGTCCTCTATTTTTTAACAGATATTTTATTTATTTATTTTAGGAAGAGAGTGTGTGAGCAGGTGCAAGTGGGGAGAGGGGCAGAGGGGGAGGGAGAGGGAGAATCTGAAGCAGACTCCCAGATGAGTGCAGAGCTGGAGGTAGGCTTGATCACAGAACCTCAGGATCATAACCTGAGCTAAAACCGAGAGTCAGATGCTCCACTGACTGAGTCCCCCAGGTACCCCTCTTTGGTCCTCTGTTAAAGAATACTCACTGTGACTTGTATTCATCATGAGTTTGTGAGCTCTTGAAGGAAAGGAAATGATGTATTTTTTTTAAATCTTAGCCTATAAGAATGTTTTGTACATAGTAGCCTATATAGTCAATGTAGTCAAGTCAATATTTATTGACTTGAATTGTTGCCCCAGATTCTATGATGGTTACTGACTGGGAATTCAGTTATGTTTTCTCATCCCTCTGAGTTTGATAGAAAATTGAGTATATTTTAAATTGTCAGCCCTGATAGATGCATAGGCTACAATAGGGAACAGGGATTGGTTATCTTGTAGGAAAAACTGCACTTCTCTAGTTGTCTGAGGCTACTTGATTTTGCTTGGGTACTTGCTAAACATTATCTATGTGTTCACTAACTTATGCCTCACATGGTACACATGAGTCAGGCAATATTATAGTGATGATATTACATATGAAAAGACACGCAGAAAAATCAATAGATTATGCAGGATTGCCCACCTATGATGTCATAGAACTAGAAAAAGAACTGAGAACTTTCTGATTCCAGAATCCAAGCCAGAAGGATGGAGCTCTGTGATTCTGAGTTCAGGGGTTGGATCATTGTCCCACTTAGGGCATTTCCGATGACTTTTCTGTAGCTCTGAGCTTCCCATTTGTGCCTTGGGAGCATCAGAGATGCCTAAAGTTCCCTCTTTGTTATGGAGAAAAGAAAAAAAAAGATGTTTATATTAAGAATGACTAGTGAGGTAGAGGCAACATCCTCAAGTCTAAGGATCTCTAGCTGCCAATGGAACATTTGGCAGAACCAGACAGAAAAAAATCTCTAGGCAATATTCTTCAAGGGATAGTAGTGACCCGGCACTACCCATTCTTGACACCTAATTTGCGGCCTGGAAGGATCTTTTCAATTTAGATCCTTACATGTCATCGTTTCTTGAAGGAATTATTTTTATTAGCTAAAGAATTAAAGTTGTGTTATTTATGAAAAAAATTCAAAATCATTAAGAATGTAATAAAATGAAAAGTGTAAGTCCCTTCCATGTCACCCTAATTCCTCTAGAAAGGGTATATGCATTTGTGAACATTTAAGAGAATAAATGAGATCATACTACACATGTACTTATTTTCTTTTTAATGACCATATATACTTCTGTTGTATGAACAGTCAATACCCACATACATTTATCTGTCTGTACTTGCAGAAGTATACCTATAAGGTAAATTTCCCAGAGTGAAAATAGGTAGAATGGGTTCTTTACCTTGTGGCTTTATAAGGAAGGCAAAAGAGCTTGTGGAAAAAAACTAACCTAACATTGTAATGAAAACTACAGGTAATTTGATATATTTACATATAACCGTTTACAAAGAGTATGTAGAGAGTGACATGCAGTGATACTCTCCAATCATTCTTATCATAGATCTGATGATAGCTGTTAGCCAGGCCACATGGAATTACATCAAGACTTTGGCATATTGTGTCAGAGAATATGGGTGTCTGTGGGCTCCCTGTGTTATTTTACTTTAGAGCTGTTTTAAGAAATCTGCTTCTGGCACCAGGGAATTTTATATAAAGCTCTGAGTCTTTGCTTATCCATATACTTAAAATATGATCTTTAGATTAGTTACATTAGTTACATTTGTAACTATTTAGTAAGTTTTGTTATTTAGAAAGTTTTGTTTCTCTAAAACATGATCCATATGGTGGTCACTATCTACTTTATTTGTTAACTCCAGAAAAAGATATGCAATGCTTTACTTCTCTATCTTGCACCTAATCCTGTGCTTCTGGATTTTCTTTGGTTGTTTGTTCCCTCTGCTGTTATCAGTGTTCTCTTGAGGGCAGTGGTGTTGGAAAAGGCATATAGCATTGTTTTTCTCTTTCCAAGTTCAAGTTGAAAAATAAAACCCCATTGTGCTGCATAACACTTCCTGTGCAATGCCAATGACAGTTCTCTCCCTTTTATTGTAGTTCATGGTAACTTATGACCATTACCTTTACATTTTGATGTCCAGTGTCGATAGGCACACACAGCCTATTATTAGGTGAATTAACTATGATACTTTATAGAAGTTTGAATCTTTATGGGGTAGGTAATTGGAACAGAAATCTTTTATCATTAAGAAACAAAGGAAAACACACTGGTGGAGCCTGTGGTTGTCTTCCAATATTTATTCTCTTTCTAATAGAATATATATAATAACAGATATCTACCTGAGCATATGGCTACTTAGTTAAAGATTATATCCCAGTATCCTTTGTAGATAGTTGTGGCCATGTAACTAAGTTCTGACTAATGACAAGTGAGCAAGAGTAATGGGTGCAATTTCCACACTGTGCCCTTAAGGGATGGAACTAGAACCTGTCCAAAGTAGTGTTTCTGCCTCCTGTTGGCTGGAATGTGAACATGCTGTCATCTGGAGCAGTCATCTTGGACTGGGAGATGTTGATGAGGGCAGTCGGAAGAGGAAAGGAACTGCGTCCCTGATGATTGTGGGATTATCGTGCCAACCCTGGATCTTCTAGCTAACCTGTTTTATGAGAAAGAGATATACTTGTTTCTTATTAAGCCACTGTTCTTTTATCTTTTTGTTATAACAGAAATGCATACAAACATAGCAAAAATAAATACATATACACACATATGAACACACACACATACATACACACATACCCTTTAGTTAATAAAGTATCCAGACTAGAACTTTTATATGTGAGATATCTTAGATTAAAAATATGTCAACATATTTCAGCTTGTATTTTTTTCCCTGTTTTTATAATTGACATTGTCTTTTGGCAACCTCAATAAGACTTCACATTAGTTAAATGTGGAATGATGAATAGGGACAGTTAAGAAGAAATAAATCAATCAGACTTTCTTATGAGATCATAAGGTATAGTAACAGACTATTTTGAAGCGGTGAATTCTGAAGTGCCTGATATAAATTTGAAATTTGTAAATGCTTCAAGCTAAGTATAATTTTTAGGTTGGATATAAAAAGAGCATTTGAAGTCAGAGACTAAATGGAAATAATAAAACAAAAGCAACGGCTCCATATTTATTCATTTCTACTTGAGAACATGTTCTTAAGATCTTTCACCATAAATGTACAAAAAATGTATATTATATTTGTTCATAAAATGTATTCAAGCAATCATTTGTATCAACTTCTGAGAAGGTCTTATAAATGACAAGATTGATTGCTTGCAGGTTAATCTTTTAGTCTCAGGAAGACAGAGGAAGGGGTAAGCTGGGGGAGCTGTTGCAGATGGGATGGGACTAATGAACATTGCAGAAAGAGGAAAAGCAAATGGTCTAGAGTGCCCATTAATTCATTTCCCACAATTTATTTAGTACCTGTTATATTTCACATTTTATCCTAGGTACTGAGTGTTCACAGCCTAATAATCTTTAATTTCTATTCCGAAGATGTTTTATAAGATAGTTGGGGACACAAACAAGTAAATTGGCTATAAAACAAAATAAGTCATTGGTTTTCCATTTCATTAATTTTTGTTAATTTCTAGAAAGAATTCTAGATTGGGTCGTTTAGAATATGGCACATTCCTGGACACAGTAATTGGTTCAAGGATGTACAAATAACTATGACCAATTAGTGACTTTCTTAAGATTCAATATATAGAAGCTGGAAAGAGAGGATCTCTTTTTCATTTGGATCAGAAGTTTCTGTCACTTGCAACCTTAATTAATATGTCCAATACAGGTTGTGATTGAATTTCCTGGAAGGATTTAGTTATTTGATAATTAAAAAATGTGAATGAGTAAGTGGATGATTTTTGTGAGTGTCATACACAGCCAGTATGCCATCTGCATTCACATTTGGCCTTTGTTTTCATCCTCTCACCCCCTTGTCCTCCTCCCCATCCAACCCACATACCCACTACCCTCTAAAATTCAGCATCTATTTGCATCACTCAAGATGAAAATGAAATTCACAGACATTGGTAAGCAATGTAGATTTTCTTGAGGATAGATAGGAGAGGCAGAGAGTAGGGAAAGTATATCACATAACAAGCAGCTTTGTACTGCAAAAACCCTCTTTAGCAATTCTAAGTCTCTGCTTGGCTCTCTGATGCTGGCCTTCCTTTTATCTCTTCACCCTCCCCCCACTACCCCAAGTCTTTACATCTCCCCATTCTTGTTCCTGACCTCTGGATCTTTCTCACTCTGAATAATTCAGCTCTGGCCTAGCTTATCCAAATCCACATTCTTTCATCCATTTCTCCATTCAACAGACAAAATGGTACCCCAGCGAGTAAAACCTACCTTCTTTAGAATGTAGCAGATAGAATGTAAGTCACAAAATACTTAAGTCACATATAAAAGCTGACCAAAAAATAATAATAAAATGGATCTGAATATAGAGATGATTTAAATTGGTGATTTAAGTATTCTTGCATATGTATGGGCTAGAATAGAAAGGAATAGAAAGATTCCAATTTGGGAATTTCTTTTCCATTGAATATTATCAACTTGATGTTTCCATGAAGACTCTGTGAATGTGTATTTCTCCTGTAAGATATTTGACCTGATGGACACTTTACCAATGATTTGACTTCCAGAGGTGGGTGGGTGGGTGGTAAGCAAAGAAGTTATCATATAATGTATTCAGCTTTCTGTATAGAATTTCTAAGTGAGAAGATAGCCTGTTATTACTATCCTGTCATCTTTATGTTTCTCTCTTTTCTCTTATCTTTTTCCTCCACTTCTAGCTTTTTCAGGACTTAAAGTTCAGGAGGCAGTTCATTATGAAGAGCTAGAGATGCTGAGATGCACTGGGTCTTGGGTTGGTATACTGATCATATTTATTTATTTATCTTATTTTCATTTTTTTCTTTTACTTTTTCTTTTTTAAAAAGATTTTATTTATTTATTTGAGAGAGAGAGATTGAGAATGAGCATGAGAGGGCAGAGGAAGAGGGAGAGGAGAGAGAGAATCTGAAGTAGACTTCACACAGAGTGCAAAGCCCAAAGTGGGGCTCTCTCCCACAACTGCAGTATCATGACCTGAGCTGAAACCAAGAGCCAGATGCTTGCCCAACTGAGCCACCCAGTTGCCCTGATTGTTTCATTCTTTATTTTATTTTATTTTTTTTAAAGATTTCATTTATTTATTTGACAGAGAGACATCATGAGTAGGCAGAGAGACAGAGAGAGAGGGGATGCAGGCTCCCTGCTGAGCAGAGAGCCCCATGCGGCGCTCGATCCCAGGACCCTGGGATCATGACCTGAGCTGAAAGCAGAGACTTAACCCACTGAGCCACCCAGGCACCCCTGATTGCTTCTTTTTAAAGTTGAATTTCCTGTTCACCAGAAATGCTAATTTTGAATATTCATAGACATATTTCAAATCGTGAAACAAAGGGAGGATGTAAGTTTTTATTAATTTAGAATTGTTGGACAACTGTCCATAGTTCAGTTTTCTTGGAACTGGACAACACATTGTTCTGATTCTTTTTCATATCCAAAAGCAGTTTGTCTCATTTTTATTTTGTATTGCTAGTGGTGTAAGTGTATCTATGTAGGCCTCTAAAGCTATCTGGAAGGTAGGCAGAGTATAAATAACCTTTATTGTTATTATCATTGTATGTAGCATTCACTCTGTTTTGCTGCCATTAATAAACCATTCAAGCAATGTTGTTGCAATGTATAATATTAGCAGAAGACTCCCTAGGGAGACATATAAGTGGTTGCTTAATATTCTGCTTGTTCCTCAGTCTGTCTCTCTACAGGCAGAGATGTTAGAGCATGTCCAAAGTTCAACTGAAAAAAAATGTAAGATCTATGAGATCAAAAAATAACATTAAACATGTTACGGTAATTCATAGAATTGCTTTTACTTTATCATTTTTGCTAAATTAGGAGATCATAAATTAAGTTAATATGTTCTTGAAATTTTTATTCCTCTTTAGATATTTTTTATTGAACATATAGAATAATTCCCATAGACCTATACATCAGAAGTAATTTCTCAACAGCTTGGTCAAACTAATATAAACTTAGAAGCCAAATGAATTTCTACTCAAATACTCAATTATGAACTAGCTATTGAGCAAAGGTAGCCTGTACCTTGTTGTGTTGTGTTGTGTTCTGTTTTGTTCCCCCTGCCTCACAGTACTGCACTGATGACTTGGTAGATTCAGTCTTGAAATTTTAATCCAGTAAGAGAAGTATATTAAGGAGGGCATGTATTGCATGGAGCACAGGGTGTGGTGCATAAACAAAGAATTTTGGATCTCTGAAAAAAAATTAAATTAAATTTTTAAAAAAAGTATTATATAGTAAAGCCTGGAACCATTGGCATTTTAAGAAGATGTGAAGTAATGCATACAATGAATATGCAACCAAGTGCTGCTGTGAAATTTGACCCTGAAGATTTTCAGAGAAATAGTGGAATCTCAAGGACCTGCTTAGGTTTGAGAACTAATCACAACTTACATGTTGCTATTGGCAGCTAGGTCTTAGAGACCTTTAAAATAATTTTGTCTTCTTCATTTCATTAGTTGTAGCTCTCAGCTTCACACAGAAATCCCTTTGAGAATTTGCTTGGGGACATGTATTAGATTTTTTCTGTTGTGTAACTGATGATCCCACAACTTCTTAAAACAGAAACCATTTTTTTAACTTAGGATCCTGCTGTACAGTAGTTTGGGTTGGGCTCAGATTGGATAGTTCTGCTGATTCTAATTGGTCTCACTCATGCATCTGTGGTCATCTGCTGTTCGGTATGAAGTTTTGCCTTGGCTGGTTGGGGGGTGGGACAAAAAGAATGACTGGGGCACAAGTCTTTTATTATGATGCAGGCTAACCTGGGCTCATTCTCATAGTAGTGAATCAGAGTTCTAAGGATACCCAAAAAGAGGACAAACCCCACTGCACCAGTGCTTATCAAGTTTCCACTTGAGTCACATTTGCTGATGTCCTATTAACCAGAGCAAGTTACCTGGCTGAGCCCAGAGTCAGAATGGGAGGGCCTGAATGCAGGAAAGGAGTGTTTTTGTGACATTGTTACTATCTATCATGGTAAAAAACATAGGTTTGGACAGCCAGAAGTAGCTGTAGACATTGTTCATTAGTAGCTGTAATAGTCTTTGAGATATCATGTCATCTTGTCAAGAAAGGGAGCATAGTGCTTTAAAATCTCCTTGGCCTTGGGGTGCCTGGGTAGCTCAGTGGGTTAAAGCCTTCAGCTCACGTCATGATCCTGGGGTCCTTGGATCAAGCCCCACATCAGGCTCTCTGCTCAGCAGGGAGCCTGCTTCCTCCTCTCTCTCTCTGCCTGCCTCTCTGCCTGCTTGTGATCTCTGTCAAATGAATAAATAAAATCTTTAAAAATAAATAAATAAATAAAATCTCCTTGGTCTTGGATTCCAGAGAATTGGCTTCTTTTCTGGCACTACTACAAATTCACTGTGTGACATGGAACAACTTACTGACCCTCTTTGGGTCATTCATTCTTCAAACTTAAATTGAGGTATTGTTTCTAGGACTAAGATATTTGAGTATTTAGAATGAATAACTTTAAATTCCTCATGATGCTGAGGAATTTAGAAAAGAATTTAAAAATCATAGAATTATGGAGCTCATTGAGCCCAACACTTTATTCTTAATGATATGGGAAATGAAGCCTAGAAAGACTTGGTTAAGACGTTGGGCTGTTGGTCTGTCTTTACATGTCATCTCCAAACTGAAATCTTAGCCATGGTACTCATTCTGTTAATGTTATCTCAACAACCAAACAAGCTCCATCCCACTGACTTTTCATTTTCTCAGAATTCTAGGACTTGGTGATCTCATGTACTGATTTCCTCATCCATGACACCAATAGTATAGCAATTTCCTGTAAACTATGGCTTGATCCTAGTGAAATATATTAACTGTGGTGAGCAATGAAATTGCCAGTGCTGTTATCGTGTGAGCCACACTTTGGAAACAGTGACAACTCTTGAGAGATTACATTCGCAGCTTGAAGTTTGTGATCTCCTCTGAAGTCAGAAAAATGGCATTCATTTGGAAGGAGGAAGTGGAGGGCCAAGAACAGTTATTTTAAAATCAACTTGTCTGCATATTAAGGCTACCTGTCTGTTAGTATCAGAATCTGTAGCAGCGGAGTTTGGGAATAAGGAAAGCAGAAAGCTAGATTTCTTTGGATTCAAAAGATACCTCTTTCCTCTTAACCCCTAGAACCTTTTGTTGATACCAATATTTGGCACTTAAATTTTAAGCTCCTTAGATATGGAGATGAGCTTTAACATGTACATATCTCTGAAAGCCCCTAACTGAATCCCTAGCCAGAAAATAATCTAGATAAAATTCTGAGCGCAGTCTTTTCATAATAAGCACTCAATAAACGTTTGCTGTTTTTGTTATTATTAGTCCTAAGAAGGTGCTCACTAGTTTTTGATGGATTGATTTCTCTTTTTGCAACTATTCTCTGCTCCATCCAGTCTATGGAAAGTTTTGTGAACTCGTAAAACATTATTCTGTTTTATATTAAGGTTATGGATAGAAAAATCATGAGAGAAGTATAATTGTTTTTTGACCTATATCATCTATTAATATTCAGTGATTTTGAGCATGTTTTGTATATCTATGTTTGTGTACACCAAAATTTAATCACACAGAAGGACAAGTAGAGGTTGCTTTGTTTGGAATTACTCTCTTAAATGATTCCAAGTAATGCTTGAGCCCTGTTTAAAAAAACTGCCAAGTCTTCTTGCATCAAAATCCCAATTTGCATATTACTTTACATATTGAGTCCCAAAGGCTTCAATTCAAAGGATGGAAAATAAAATTAAACGAATCAATTAGTGTATCTTACTGCAATTGTATTCAAACCCAATATTAAGGGCATTACATACAAATTACATAACAGATTTAGAAAGCAATTCAATTTAATCACAACTTAGATTAAGAGGGACAGGAACCCAGCTCAAGAGCTGGAGAGAAATGCCAGTCAGCTGTTGTGCTGGGGGCTGGGGAGAAGAGTTCTGGTCTCTGTCTTGGCTGGAATAGCTCCTGAACCAGCTCAGCACTGTAATCCAGACCCAAGGCGGGGGTTTCCAGGAGGGGCCTTCATCTTTCAAAGATTCTATTTGATCTCTTGCTATTTGGACACTTTGATTTTTGGTATATTAAAATTTTAAAATTGGTACTGAATAGCTCCTAATTATACAGAATCTTTGTGCTGGGAAAATATTTTGAAGGATCAACTGCTTCGTGCCTATCTCTGTCCCCTCCACCATGTTCAAAAGTTCTGCTCACCTTATTCTGTGGGGCTTATTTACCCAACATAGACTGTGTTCCTAGACCTTGCTGTCTAATAAAGGAGACACTAGTCACATGTGACTAGTGTGGCTAAAGAATTCAATGTGCTGGGCTAGATAGACTGGAACTAGAGAACAAAGGTGCTAAATACTCTACTTCGAAATTCAAATGCCACAGTACCTTATTTCTACCTAATAAGGTAGAAAATTTAGAAAAATACATGCCCTATATTTTTTCTCCTCTCCTCAGAGAAGATCAAGATCTTTTAGCTGCAAAGGATAAAAGGGAGGTGCCAGATGAAAAGCTTTGAGCAAACAGACATCTACAGACCATGTGTCACTCAGACACAGTGTCTGTGTGGGAGTCTGTTGGCTGCTCATGCTGAGAGCCCGTGTGAGTTGTCTTCTTGGCTGGGCAGTGCATAGAAGGCACCAGCCTTAGCCAGCACTCTGCCACATGCTGGCCTGTGCCCCATGACCTTGTTCAGCATTCATTCAGTCTACTCTTTGGGGCAGCTCCACCTTCCCAAATGCACTTCTTTTTCTTTCCTAATGCCTTCTTTTAATGCTCTTGAATACCTAAAAGTCTTCAGAATGGAGGGTGGAACAATGGACACCAAAAGGGGTGGTGATATTGAACAATATCACCTGTCCCTGGCCAAGAGGGAATAAGTCAGGACAGCTCATAGAACTTTTAGGGTCTGGGCAGAGGTTGGAGACAGCCTTCCATTTCTACTGCCTAACTCGTGTCATCTTTTATAGGTGTAAGTGGTCTTTTGAGATTGTAATATGGCTGCAAGTTGTGCTTTTGTTTTTCACACTAATTTACTAAATTTCAGCTTAGTTTTTGCCTTGTGGTGATTCACACTCTGTGTCCTTCCCTGAGTCCTACTTCCCAGCTTACGTTAGGTGTTTCTGTGTATTTGCACAATATAGCAGATTGTTTTGTCCCCAAATGGCCAGTGCAATGTTTCCAGTCCCATAAGCTCTTCACAACCTTGCCACTGTCATGAAGAAATAGAATCTGTTTCCCTCTCCTTGAAGCTAAGTGGGACTTTGCAACTGTATTGATGAGTTAAATATGATGGAAGTGAAGTTATGTGACTCCAAGGCTAGGTCCTAGAAGATGGTATAGCTTCCACCAGGTGGTCACTCATTCTCTCTCTCATTCTCTCTCTCTCTCTCTCAAGATGTTCATCTTTGGAATTTAGTCACTATATTCTAAAAAGCCCCAGATTTTTTCATGTTGAAGACAACATGGAGATGCCCACAGGGGGAAGAACTGAGGCCCCAGCATCAACTGTTTACAAGTTTTCTTGGAGAGGCCATCAGACATCACAGAGTCAAGAAAAGATGTCTACATTGTGTCCTATCTCAGTTCCTGATCCATACACATGTAATGTGTGGCTTTACATGGCCAAGCTTTAGGTCATTTCTATGTAGCCATAGTAACTGAGACATACAGCCACCTATGCTTATCCATATTATTTCACCCCTGAGATTACCCCTCATTGTAACTATCTATTTACTTCTGTCTCCCTTGTAGACTGCAATTTCCTTGAGGACAGACTTAGGTCACATTCATCAGTATATTCTCTGTACCTTGAACAACACCTATGAAGTAAGGACCCAGCAATGCTGAGTTTTTAAAAATGGGTAAGAAGTAAATGGTTCTGATTCTTGATGGGAGTTAAGAAATGAAAGAACAGCATTATGACCATGATGGCTGAGAAGAATATTTATAGACATACGTCATCTGGATTTTAGATGGGCATTTGATGGAATCCCTCTTGATGTCTTCGTATGGGTTAGATTATAGTGGTTAGAAGGATTTGTAGTCAATTTAAAATCTGGATCCAAGGAGTGTTGATGTAGAATTTGTATTGGTCTCAAGGGAGGTCTCTAGGGGAATATGGCTAGAAATTTAACCTGGCCTTTTCACATTTGAATAAAGACATTCAGAATATGCTTAGCAAATTGGGTGAAAACATGTTAGCCAAAGAAAAAGTGACTGCACTGGATGAATTCCAAAACACTTTGACAATTTAGAATAAGGGGCTAAAAAAAAGATAAATTGAACAAAGGTAAATGTAAAATATATAATTCTTATTAAAAATATCAATTATATAGGGCAGGTACTTAACATAGGAGACCTAGAGGGTTTAGACTGCCTGCAAGCTCACCAGTCAGCAATGGTGTGAGGAGGCTGCTCATGCAATCTAAGGTCTGTTAATAAGTAAGAGTTTTTAGTTCAAGGGAGATAATAGTCCCACTATACTGGAGCTTTTTGTTTCTGGGTTCTCCATGTGCCTTAGCACTATTCCAAGGACTACATATAATGTCTCATTGAATCTTCAAGCCATCCTGTAAGGACAAGTAGTATTATCCTTCCATTTAATAAAATGAGGAAATTGAACAGAGGGGTGTTGATTTTCCCATATTATATATCCATTCAGTGGTGGGACTGGGATATGCACTGTCTCCAGACTTGCTCTCTTGCTTATTACCCTAGGTCTGGGTACCTCATTACAGAAAGACATGGAAAGCTGCCAAGTGTCCAGAAGAAGGTGGCTAGAAATTACAGTGGAAAGTGATTGAAGGAAGTGGGAACCTTGAGTTGGAGAAAAGATGAACTGAGGGGTTTTGAAATGAATGAAGGGCAGTTTACACTTGAAATATGGAAGAATCATCTTAAAAACCATTAGTAAAAAGATTGGGTTGCTAGCAGGTAGTAGCAGATGATGAAAGACTGTAGCAGTCTGGCTACTATAATGCAGATTCTGACACTTGGGGGATGCTGGTACTGTGGCTTTCCTTCCAGTTCTGAAACCTGAAGATTCTAGTGTATGCTTTGATTCTCTCCTTCACTGTCAATATCCTTGATAAGGATAGTGGCCTTAAATCCAATGACATGTGTCCTTATGAAAGACAGAAAAGGAGAAGACACAGGCAAATAAAAAGAAGAGGCCATATGACCTCAGAGGCAGAGATTGGAGTGATGTAGGTAAGGAAGCCAAAGTAGAGCCACCAGAAGCTGGAAGAGGCAAGAAAGATTCTTCCCCAGAGACTTTTAAGGGCCTTAAGGGGTTAAGGTCCTGCAGACACCTTGATTTTGGATTTCTGTCCAAAAATAAGTTTTTGTTTTTTTAAACCACAAAGTCTGTGGTAATTTGTTACAAAAGCCCTGGGAATTTAATGCCTATGAGATATATATAAAATATATGGGAAAGTACTTACCAGAGGCCCTGGGTATAAATGGCAAGTTTAATCATCACCTGCTTTCCCTAATGCCTTTTCCTCTATTACCCAGGGGCAGTGCTAGTTGTTATAAAAGCTTATAGAAGATAAAGAAGAAAAAATAACCCACAGTTAAGATGTAGTGTCAGAATATCTCAGTTCCATTGGGGTAAGTAACAAGTTCATGAAATCACCTTTTAAAATTGCCTCATAGAGGAGGTCATAAGTTCAAAATGTTAAGTTTAAATTGGGATCTGTGTAGTAAATAATTTGGCTTTGTCCAGAGAGAACTATATCTCTTAGTCTTGGATTCTGGAAGGAAATCAATGTCAAACCTGATAGGAGTGTCTTTATTTAGGGTGGGTGCTGATCATACTAGATCTTAGGGCAGGACTGGACATACCAGATAACCTTAGGGTCGGTGCTGTACCGGAAAGATTGACCATGTGATTTAGGGTGAGGACTTGGGTCATTTGTATTAGTTGACTTGGAGACTCAGATCAGCATGTGGACAATCAATTAATCTATTAATTATGCCTATGTAATGAAGCCCTAGTAAAAACTTTGGATACCAAGTGTTGGGTGAATTTCATTGGTTGGCAATACTCTGTGTGTATTGGCATGCGCCAATGCCAAGAGAAGACAATAGAAGTTTCATGTTTTGAAGTTTCCCAAACTCTGTGCCATGTCTTTTCCCTTGGCTGATTTTAATCTGTATCCTTTCCTTATAATAAAACATAATTGTTGGTATAATGGCTTCCAGCGAGTTTTCGGAGTACTTTCAGGAAGCTATCAAACTTGAATGTGCTTTTGGGAACCCCCTCAACTTGCAATTGGTGTCAGAAGTGTCGGTGGTTCTTTGAAGGACTATGCCCTCAGATCATTCGGCTTGCCAATTCTAGGTGAAAGTCATTTGTCAAGGTAGTTAGTAGTGCAGGGTACAGAAAGTTGAATGGGGAAACCCCACAAACAGAGGAGGAAGACTGGCCTTCCCACTCTGGATAAGGATACTTGAAGATGATATCCCAGACTCTAAACTCTCATTTTGTCACACTACTCATTTGAGACCACTTATATCTCATGCAAATCATTGTGAGAAGGACATCTTCATGGGCTGCTTTTCCCTCTGCCTGACTGTTCCACAGTGAACATGTGGGAGAGTGGTGAGTCTTGTCATTCCATCTTGGTGGGGGGGGCGTCCCCATCCCTTGAGCCAGGTACCAGAAGCAGAAGTGCTGTTTTGCTTTTATCTCCTCACTATTACCTTGGTTAATTCTTAGGTAAAAGATGTTGCTCTTTATGTAGTTTCAATTCAAAAATGTCGGTAATAATAGACCTAATTAAAAATTAATTAAGATTCAAATACTGCACATCAAGAAAAGCAGGAAACAATGGTGCCTAGCTGTGCTCCACATATTTGAGATTGTGAGAAAAATGGGATATCATAGAAATTGAGTATTTTCCAGGATAACCTATTTGACATTTCTTGGTAGGAGTTAATATAATAAGACATACCACTGAGCTTTAAAAAAAAAAAAAAGATTTTATTTATCTGTCAGAGAGAGAGCACAAGCAGGTAGAAGAGCTGGCAGAGTGAGAAGCAGGTTCCCTGCTGACCAAGGAGACTGATGTGGACTTGATCCCAGGACCCCAGGATCATGACCTGAGCCAAAGGCAGACATTTAACTGACTGAGCCACCCAGGCACCCACTGAGCTTTTTAAAAAATAGTTTGGTGGGGGCAGAGTCAAGATGGCCAAGGAGTAGCAGACTCAGATGACATCAGGTTGCAGGAGTTCAGTTAGATAGTTATCAAACCACTCCAAACACCTACGAAACCAACAGGAGATCTAAGAGGAGAAGAGCAGCAAATCTAGAAACAGAAAATTGACCACTTTCTGAAAGGTAGGACATGCGGAGAAGTGAATCCAAAGCAATGGGAAGATTGACCATGGCAGGAGGGGCTGGCTCCCGGCAAGTGGTGAAGCAACAGAGCACAAAATTTGAACTTTTAGAAGTCTGCTCTACCGAGGGACATCATTCTAGAGGCTAAGCGGGGGTGGAGCCCTTGCAGGGACAGTGGGGTCTCAGGTCCCACAGGGTCACAGAAGGATCAGGGGTGTCAGACACCTGTAGCAGAGCTCGCAGGTACCAGAGCAGGGAAGTTGACTACAGAGATGGAGCCAAGCCAAGGAGTGAGCTCTCAGCTTGGGGTTACCTTAAACTGTGATCCCCAGCACAGTTGGACCACTGCTCTTTGAGCAGGGACCCCACAAGTGGCATATCTGGGGAGACCCACCTTCATTTGCCAGAAAAGCAGAGCAGCAATAATCTGCTAGGTTTGAGACTCCAGACACAGCTGTGTGCCAGAGACAGAAACACTCAGTCACAGGCCAGGTAAGCTCAAAGTGTGGCCAGAGACCAGGGAGATGGGAGTGATTGAGCACTTTTCTCTGAGGGTGCACTGAGGACTGGGGCCCCAAGCTCTCAGCTCCTCCAGGCAAGAGATTGGGAGGCCTCCATTTTCATTCCCATCATCCAGAGCTCTATGGAAAGCATTCAGGGAACAAAAACCCCTGAGAGCAAACCTGAGCAGATTACTTAGCAGGGCCCCAGGCAAGGGCAGGTGCAATTCTGCCTCAGGCAAAGGCATTTGAGAATCACTACACCATACCCCTCCCTGAGAAGATCAGCAAGAACATCCAGCCAAGACCAAGTTCACTGATCAAAGAGAACAGTGGGGAAACAGGAGGGGAAAGCAAAGCATGGAATTCATGGCTTTTCCCCCCATGATTCTTTAGTTTTGTAAAGTTAATTAATTTTTTAAAAATTTTATTTGTTTCTTACTCTAATTTTTCTAACTTTTTCTCTTTCCTCTTTAAACTTTTTTAGCTAGTTTATCTTAACAATACCTTTCTTAAAAAATCTTTTAAAATCCTCATTATTATAGTCATATTTTATCTTTCATTGATCTAACTTTATTTTTTGTATACATATAGTTTTTTTCCTTAAAAAAATTTGGGATACAATTTCTTCTATTAGATCAAAATATACCCTAAATCTAGCACAGGGCTTTGTTCTAGTCTCCAGCCTCAGCAAATTCTCTCTACTTTATTTTTCTTTCTTTTTCCAACCAACTTATCAATACCTTTTTTAGAATTTTTTTTAAAAATTTTCTTCTTTACAGTCATATTCCATCCTTTCATCGTGTTTACCCTTATTTTTGTATATATATAAGTTTTTCTTTCTTTAAAATTTTGGGAGGAAGTTTCTTCTAAGAGACAAAATACACCCAAAATTAAGTGGATGGCTCTGTTATATTCACCAGCCATATATATATATATATATATATATATATATATAATAAAAAGAAGTTTTAAAATATATATATATATATTTCAGAGCATTGTGGTCTGAAAAAAAACGATCCCAATCTTTTAGTACTGGTTGAGACCTGACCTGTGATCCAGGATGTGATCTTTTTGGAGAATGTTCCATGTGCACTAGAGAAGAATGTGTTTCTTAAAAAAAAAAAATATATATATATATATATATATATATATATATATATATATATTTTAAAAAATATATATATATTTTAAAAGAATATATATATTCTTAAAATATATATATATATATTTTAAAACTTCTTTTTATCTTCTTTCTTCTCCCCCTGATTTGGGATCTTTTCTAATTTGGCTAACGTACATTTTTCTGGGATTTTTGCCACCCTTTTAGTATTTTATTCTCTCATTCATATATTCTTATCTGGATAAAATGACAAGGTGGAAAAACTCACCACAGAAAAAAGAACAAGAGGCAGTACCAAAGGCTAGGGACCTAATCAATATAAGCATTGGTAATATGTCAGATCTAGAGTTCAGAATGATGATTCTCAAGGTGCTAGCCAAGCTCGAAAAAGTCATGGAAGATATTAGAGAACCCTTTTCTGGAGAAATAAAAGCCTTTCTAGAGAAATAAAAGAACTAAAATCTAACCAAGCTGAAATCAAAAAAGCTATTAATGAGGTGCAATAAAAAATGGAGGCCCTTACTGCTAGGATAAATGAGGCAGAGAGAGAATTAGTGATATAGAAGACCAAATGATGGAGAATAAATAAATTAAGCAAAAGAGAGACAAATAGCTACTGGACCATGAGGGGAGAATTTGAGAGATAAGTGATACCATAAGATGAAACAATATTAGAATAATTAGGATTTGAGAAGAAGAAGAAAGAGAGAGGAGGCAGATGGTATATTGGAGTGAATTATTGTAGAGAATTTCCCTAATATGGTAAAGGGAACAAGCATCAAAATCCAGGATGCACAGAGAATCCCCCTCAAAATCAGTAAAGAGGTCCACACCCTGTCATCTAATAGTAAAACTTACAAGTCTTAGTGACAAAGAGAAAATCCTGAAAGCAGCCTGGGACAAGAAGTCTGTAACATACAATGGTAGAAATATTAGATTGGTAGCAGGCTTATCCATAGAGACCTGGCAGGCCAGAAAGAACTGGCATGATATATTCAGAGCACTAAACAAGAAAAACATGCAGCCAAGAATACTATATCCAGCTAGGCTATCATTGAAAATAGAAGGAGAGATAAAAAGCTTCCAGGACAAACAAAAACTGAAAGAATTTGTACACACCAAACCAGCCCTACAGGAAATATTGAAAAGGGTCCTTTAAGCAAAGAGAGAGCCTAAAAGTAGTAGACCAGAAAGGAACAGAGAAATTAACAGTAACAATTACTTTACAGGCAATACAATGGCACTAAATTCATATCTTTCAATAGTTACCCTGAGTGTAAATGGGCTAGATGCCCCAATCAAAAGACACAGGGTATCAGAAAGAATAAAAAAATAAAACCCATCAGTATGCTGTCTACAAGAAACTCATTTTAGACCCAAAGACACCTCCAGATTTAAAGTGAGGCATTTACCATGCTAATGGACATCAAAAGAAAGCTTGAGTGGCAATCCTTATATCAGATCAATTCAATTTTAAGCCAAAGACTATAATAAGAGATGATAGAGGACACTATAGCATACTCAAAGGCTCTGTCCAACAAGAATATCTAACAATTTTAAATATCTATGCCCCTAACATGAGAGCAGCCAACTATATAAACCAATTAATAACAAAATCAAAGAAGCACATCGACAAGAATACAATAATAGTCGGGGACTTTAAACCCCCTCACTGAAAGGGACAGATCATGCAAGCAAAAGATAAACAAGGAAATAAAGGCCTTAAATGACACACTGGACCAGATGGACACCACAGATATATTCAGATCATTCCATCCCAAAGAAACAGAATACACATTCTTCTCTAGTGCACATGGAACATTCTCCAAAAAGATCACATCCTGGATCACAGGTCAGGTCTCAACCAGTACTAAAAGATTGGGATCGTTTTTTTTCAGACCACAATGCTCTGAAGCTAGAACTCAATCACAAGAGGAAATTTGGAAAGAAACCAAATACATGCAGGCGAAAGAGCAACCAGGAAATTAAAGAAGAATTGAAAAAAATCATGGGAACAAATAATAATGAAAACACAACTGATCAAAATCTGTGGGACACAGCAAAGACAGTCCTGAGAGGAAAATATATAGTGATACAAGACTTTCTCAAGAAACAAGAAAGGTCTCAATACACAGCCAACCCTACACCTAAAGGAGCTGGAGAAAGAACAGCAAAGAAATCCTAAACCCAGCAGGACAAGAGAAATAATAAAGTTTGGAGGAGAAATCAATGAAATAGAAACAAAAAAGACAGTAGAACAAATCAGCGAAACTAGGAGCTGATTATTTGAAAGAATTAATAAGATTGATAAATCTTATTTATGGACCTGACCTGACTTATCAAAAAGAAAAGAGAAAGGACCCAAATAAATAAAATCATGAATGAAAGAGGAGAGATCACAACCAACACCAAAGAAGTACAAACAAGTATAGGAACATATTATGAGCAATTTACACGAGCAAATTGGACAATCTGGAAGAATTGGATGCATTCCTAGAGATGTATAAACTGCCAATACTGAACCAGAAAGAAATGGAAAGCCTGAACAGACCCATATCCAGTAAGGAACTGAAGCAGTCATCAAAAACCTCCCAAAAAACAAGATCCCGGGGCCAGATGGCTTCCCAGGGGAATTCTACCAAACATTTAAAGAATTAATACCTATTCTCCTGAAACTGTTCCAAAAAATAGAAATGGAAGGAAAACGTCCAAACTCATTTTATGAGGGCAGCATTACCTTGATTCCAAAACCAGACAACAACCCCATCCAAAAACTGACTTAAAGACCAATATCCTTGATGAACAAAGATGTGAAAATTTTCACCAAAATACTAGCCAATAGGATCCAACATACATAAAATAATTATTCACCATGACCAAGGGGGATCTATTCCTGGGCTGCAAGTTGGTTCAACATCTGCAAATTAATCAATGTGATACAATACATTAATAAAAGAAAGAACAAGAACCATATGATACTCTCAATAGATGCGGAAAAAGCATTTGACAAAGTACAGCATTCTTTCTAGATCATAAGTCTTCCAAGAGTAGGGATAGAGGGTACAGACCTCAATATCATCAAAGCCATCTATGAAAAACCCACAGCAAATATCATTCTCAATGGAGA
Source organism: Lontra canadensis (assembly GCF_010015895.1). Lineage (NCBI taxonomy): Eukaryota > Metazoa > Chordata > Mammalia > Carnivora > Mustelidae > Lontra > Lontra canadensis. The sequence goes on along the minus strand of NW_022630995.1, from coordinate 120,560,213 downwards.
AAAACTGAGAGCTTTTCCCCTAAGGTCAGGAACATGGCAGGGATGTGCATTATCACCACTGCTATCCAACATAGTACTAGAAGTCTTAGCCTTAGCAATCAGAGAACAACAACAACAAAAAAATTTAAAGGCATCCAAATTGGCAAAGAATAAGTTAAACTATCACTCTTTGCAGATGATATGATACTTTATGTGGAAAACCCAAAAGACTCCACTCCAAATCTGTAGAACTTCTAAAGGAATTCAGTATAGTGTCAGGATATAAAATCAGTGCACAGAAATCAGTTGCAATTCTCTACACCAAAAACAAGATAAAAGAAAGAGAAATTACGGAGTCAATCCCATTTACAATTGCACCCAAAACCACAAGATACCTAGGAATAAACCTAACCAAAGAGGCAAAGAATCTGTACTCAGAAAACTATAAAGTACTCATGAAAGAAATTGAGGAAGACACAAAGAAATGGAAAAATGTTCCATACTTACTGATTGGAAGAAAAAATATTGTGAAAATGTCTATGCTACCTAAAGCAATCTACACATTTAATGCAATCCCTTTCAAAATACCATCCATTTTTTCAAAGAAGTGCAACAAAAAACCCAAAATTTATACAGATTCAGAAAAGATGCCTAATAGCCAGAGGAATGTTGAAAAAGAAAGCCAGAGTTGGTGGCATCACAATTCCAGACTTCAAGTTCTATTACAAAGCTGTCATCATCAAGACAGTGTAGTACTGGCACAAAAACAGACACATAGATCAATGGAACAGAATAGAGAGCACAGAAATAGACCCTCAACTCTATGGTCAACTAATCTTCAACAAAGCAGGAAAGAATGTCCAGTGGAAAAAAGACAGCCTCTTCAACAAATGGTGTTGGGAGAATTGGATAGCCACATGCAGAAAAATGAAACTGGACCATTTCCTTACACCACACACAAAAATAGACTCAAAATGGATGAAATACCTCAATGTGAGAAGGGAATCCATCAAAATCCTTGAGGAGAACACAGGCAGCAACCTCTTTGACTTTAGCCACAATGTTTCTTCCTAGAAACATTGCCAAAGGCCAGGGAAGCAAGGGCAAAAATGAACTATTGGGACTTCATCAAGATCAAAAAGCCTTTTCACAGCAAAGGAAATAGTCAACAAAACCAAAAGACAACTGTCAGAATGGGAGAAGATATTTGCAAATGATATATCAGATAAAGGACTAGTATCCAAAATCTATAAAGAACTTATCAAACTCAACACCCAAAGAAGAAATGATCCAATCAAGAAATGGGCAGAGGACATGAACAGACATTTCTGCAAAGAAGACATCCAGATGGCCAACAGTCACATGAAAAAGTGCTCCACGTCACTCGGCATCAGGGAAATACAAATCAAAACCACAATGAGATACCACCTCACACCAGTCAGAATGGCTAAAATTAACAAGTCAGGAAATGACAGATGCTGGTGAGGATGTGGAGAAAGGGGAACCCTCATACACTGCTGGTGGGAATGCAAGCTGGTGCAGCCACTCTGGAAAAAAGTCTGGAGGTTCCTCAAAATGTTGAAAATAGAGCTACCCTATGACCCAGCAATCTCACTACTGGGTATTTACCCTAAAGATACAAATGTAGTGATCCAAAGGGGCACGTGCACCCAAATGCTTATAGCAGCAATGTCCACAGTAACCAGAGTATGGAAAGAACCTAAATGTCCATCAATAGATGAATCAATAATGATGTAGATATGTATATATATTTTTTCAACGGAATACTATGTAGGCATCAAAAGAAATTTTAATCTTGTTATTTGCAATGACGTGGATGGAAGTAGAGGGTATTATGCTGAGTGAAATAAGTCAATCAGAGAAAGACAATTATCATATGATCTCCCTGATATGAAGAATTTTAGAGGTAACGTGGGGGGTTTGGGGCATAGGGAAGGAAAAAATGAAACAAGATGGGACCGGGAGGGAGACAAACCAATAGAGACTCTTAATCTCACAAAACAAACTGTGGGTTGCCTGTTGGAGGTGGGTAGGGAGAGAGAGGTTGGATTATGGACATTGGGGAGGGTATATGGTATGGTGAGTGCTATTTAGTGTGTAAGCCTGACAATTCACAGACCTATACCCTTGGGGCTAATAATATATTGTATGGTAAGGAAAAAAATATAATAAAATAAAAAAAATAGTTTTGTTTCAGGGCAGCTGGGTGGCTCAGTGGGTTAAGCCTCTGCCTTTGGCTCACATCATCATCTCAGGGTCCTGGGATAGAAACCCACATCGATCTCTCTGCTCAGCAGGGAGCCTGCTTCTTCCTCTCTCTCTTTCTGCCTCTCTGACTACTTGTGATCTCTGTCAAATAAATAAATAAATAAAATCTTTAAAAAAACTGTTTTGTGTCTGTGTATGAGCTGTTATTGTATGTTAAAATTAATTTCTAGAATATACATAAGAATATGAATACTTGTATGGCAAATATATATAAGAAAAACAGTCCTTTGTTTCTCCTTACTCACACACAATACTTCACTTCTGACACCAGATGTGTGGGTTTTCCAAACAATTCTCTAATACTAGCTGGGAGGGTGGGGTCCTATAATACACTTCAATTTTGACACTATCCGGATTTAGTGCAGATCCCACAGGTTAAAGTCTCAGTCTTAAAAGACTGCCCCCTCCACTTTCGACTTCAGATACGACTGAAGTTGAAATTGTCACCTGTACTTCTGGATAACTTGCTAAAAATTAGGGATCCCATTAGTCTTCTCCTTAAGTTTAATAATTTTCTAGAATGGCTCACAGAACTCAGGTAAATATTAATTTCATGATAAAGGGTATGAAAATGAGAAAGATGAATAGACAGATGAAGAGGTACATGGGTCTAGAATGGTCCTGGGCACAGGATCTTCTGTCCTTATGGGGTTGGGGTGCACCACCCTCCTGGCACATAGATGCATTCATCAACCCAGAAGTTCCCTGACCTCATATTTTTGGGATTTTTATAGGGGCTTCATCAGGAAGGCATGGTTGATTATTAACTTAGTCTCCAGATCCTCTCCCTTTCCAAAGGGTGGTGTGGCTGCATGGATAATTCCAAGTTTCTAATCATGGGTTAGTCTTTCTGGTGACCAGCCCTCAACCAGGAGTTCATTAAGAGTCACCTCACTAGAACATAAGACATTCCTGTTACCTAGGAAATTCCAAGGGATTTAGAAGCTTGGTGTCAGGAACCAGGGTCAAAGACCAAATATTAGAGGAGAAGATGATCCTACTGCTCTTATCACTTAGGAAATTATAATCATGTTAAGAGTTCTGTAGGAGCTTGTATATATATTTCTATTGTTTTACAATGTAAAAGGCGAAAGATTTATGCGATTTGAAGAGAAACCAGAGTATTCTATTGTTTTACAATGTGTTAATTTTCTTTTAAAATACAAATGTAGTCAGTAGAAAGCTACCTTAGCTTGTGGTACATTGGGTAAGGTGAATGACTTTTGCCCTTGTATTCAATTAGAAGGAATTAAGACTCAGAATTCAACAAAAGAAAGAAAATCACAAAGGGGTATGTGTACCAGTTGTTGAATGTAAAGTAGGATCTCAGATGTTCGTCTTTTTAAAATGGATCTACTGAGGCAAAAAAGAAGGTCCCTTTCTCAGTGAAGGTTTTGTGGCATTATTGCACCCAAGGAATCTGCCTCTTTAAATGGTGATTAGGATTCCTGACAAAGACTTTAACGAAGTTAATCCTACTTAATCCCATAGTCATGTCTTGATCAAACATTGTGTTGGGTGCACTACTTTGTATCTGTAAAATAAAATAAATTGGACTAGATCAGTAAAGTAATTATAGCTTAAGAATATGAATATAATTTATTTGTGTTATTAGTTAAAAATGAGTGAGATCACCTCTGTTTTGGTATATTGATTGCATTCAGTTTCTAGATGTTGGTAACAATTAGAATAAAACCTTGGAGATAGGTAAGGAGAGGTAGGAGGAGTGTGGTAGAGTACTTTGCCATGTTTTGCTAATCCTGAGAAGACTTGAATTTCCCTTACTTTATGTATTGGGAAGATATATTTGAGAATTCCTTGGGTACATATGGGACTGTTCTTCTTAGGTAAACTGGGTTGCCCAATCCTTTTATTGTGAGAAGCATCAGAGAAGCAACAGCTGGGACACATATCTCTTTGTGATTTTTTACTCAAATACCTTTGTCATTTTAAAAGAAAACACATTTGGGGCACCTGGGTGGCTCAGTGGGTTAAAGCCTTCAGCTTTAGTGAAA
>NW_022630995.1:120485930-120550930 GCF_010015895.1 Lontra canadensis | reverse complement strand
GCGTGTCGAGGCAGCTTACAATAAAGGACAAGTCTTCCCACAGCCTCATCAATACCTTGATAGCTCTGGGCTAATGGAATCTTGTGACTTTCGGTTCTCATTGATAAGAGAGCCTGATGTAGACACTGATGAGTGGGACATTCTCTGTTCTTGCACACATTTCTCTTTTCAGCTTGCTCCATTGAACATATTTTCAGGATTAGGTCAAAACTACTACCTTTCTGGCTGTGATTCTTCTTCTGAGGTTGAAGTGAAAAGAATTTATTTTGTTTACTGACATTTTCATTTGTTTTTGTTTTTGTTTTTGTTTTTTGCATTCTCATTCTGCTACAAAATTAGAGGGGGATCTCCCCAAACCCAGAAAAGATTTGCATTCTTAAGTGGAAAATGTTGATATCTGCTCCAGATCCATTTTTTTTTTTAAAGATTTAAGCAGCCTAGATTTTCTTTAAGTAATAATAGCTAACATTATTGAGCAGTTACTATACATAAAGTATATTACATACATTACCTCACTTGGTCTTCCCTACACCCTGATGGGATTGGTCAAGAGTAATATTATCCACATTTTACAGATGTGGACTGAGGCTTGAGGAGATTAAATACTTAGCTCAAGGTCAGCAGCCTAGTGAGTGGTGGACAGGGACTCAAATCCAACTGTGCCTGATTCTAAGGCTTGTGCCACTCATCCTGTCTGAGGATTTTCAGGGGCATTTTGTCTCACGTGGGTATTTTAATCTCAATTAGCACTGTATTCTGTGAATTAGCAAGCTGATTTCTTGACTGATTCTTCTCAGGGGGTTTCTACTTCGTTTATGTCAAGAACTCTAATCAGAAGGAACAGTATTAAGCTTTGTTCCAAGCCTGTACTAATCCAAAAATGGCTAAAAGATGCAATCAATAAATCTGGCAAAATTTGATCTCACAACTCCATTTTGGAATATTCTTAATACAGGGGTTTGAATAATAACTATCATTTCTGCTTTTTAAATACCTCTGCCTTACAGAAAGTTACCAATATTACCCCTCGAGGACTGAGAATCATGGAGTTACTCATTTATAACTATTCTATTCTTTATTTTTTGACAGTACTTAATGATTTAACTTCTTTGGTTGATTTGACCTTACTTATTGCTCTCCTTGGCCAGAAATAACTGCTTTCACAGCATGTGATGAGGCAGTATGGAGATAGTATTAGGAAAACTGAATGTGGATTAAACACCTAAGGAGGAGGCCTAGTGAAGATCATTGGAAGGACATCTGAAAAGGAGAAAATTGTTCAAAGCGTTTGCAAAAATATTACCGGTGACTTGGACTATAAACTTGGGATACTTGGTTTTATGCCACAGTTTGCCTTTGGTCTTTCTCTGGGGTTCTGTTAATAGCTTTGCTTATAGGTTAGATTCCCAAAGGATGTTCAGCAGTACCAAGTAGCTCACCACTATCTGCTGGTAGTGGGTATTGCTGACTCATTGTTCCTTCCTGGTGGGTAATTATGTTCTTATTTATAACAGTTCATAAATGAAGGAGTTTCTGCAATAACCTGCTTGAGTTAAGAGCATATCAATATAGGAAGACATTTGATACTGCTGTTTCATGGAGAAGATGCCTCCTACCTTATTTTAGTAAAAGAAAAATCTTGACCTTCCTCTAATGATAGGTTTTCTCTAGGAGCTTTGGTGTAACAGATGCTCAATCAACAGTTAATAAAGATCCTTGAACAGAAAAAAAGTGATTTAGATGCTAACAGATGGATGGTTTGGGGGATAAAAGCATTGCTGGTAGGAAATGTGGGTAAAAAAGAAATCCTAAAAGAACTCTGAGGGCGACATTCATGGGAAAGGCTCTCCGAGTTAGCTGCCCTTGGGAAACTGCCGTCAAGTCTCATTATCACCACTGGGTGTCACTGCAGGCAGCCCTTCGCAGCCGTCTAGTCAAGGTTAAAATACTGTAAAGGGAAGCACTCAGCTAAACAAACCAAGGGAAAATAATGAAAGGAATGAAAAAAGTGTCTGTCTCAACATATAGTAGGATTTTGAGTGAGAGGAAAGAAAAGCGCAATGCTAAAACACGGCATCAGATGGCATCCTGTTTCCGATGGAGCTGCCATCATTCCCAGCCGGGGATTTTTTAAATTCAGAGGATGCGGCATCCTGATCAGCTGGCGGAAGAGAAAACACAGTTAGACCAAAGCCCAACTAGATTTAGAACAGCATATTAATGTTTTTAAGGATTTTGATCTGTATGACTGAATTGCTTTTCCAGAAAGGTCGTATCATTTTATGCTCAAAGGGAAACTCTTTCAGTGTTAGCAGTACACATTCTTAGCAACTTCAAAAGAGCTGCATACTTAGCAGGAGGTAGGAGAAAAACCCAAATGGATTACGTTTTGGACTAGGTTAAGGAAGATGAGAAATATAATTGTAAGGGGAAAGTGGGGTGGTCTTAAACCTTCCTTCAGGTGTCATGTGGGGTGGTATGAGTCCCCAAGTATTTTATACTGGATCAAGTCTCTAGTCCTTCATATGTGTTTACTCCTGTTCCTTTGGAGCCCATGTGAAAATCTTGTTTTTGCCTCCCTTTACCTATGTCAGTCCACCATATTGATATGAAGACTGCTAGTAATTTGAAGCTTTGAAGCTGCAGTTGGGAGATGGGCTCTGAAAATAGAAATCTTGACCTCCCTTGCCCAAAGGATGGGAGGAAATGAGGAATCTGCTGCTTGACTCCAGTAGGAACCACGTGTTTCTAGAATTCCAGGATTGCAGTTGTCTCATTTAGGAATGCTTTTGGCTGCATGTAACAGGAAAACTGAGTAACACTGACTATTTTAATGTAGTCTTATTTTAATGTAGTATTATAATGTAGTCATGTAGTCATTTAATGTAGACATTTATCAATATCTTAAAAAGAAGTCTGGAGGTGTTTGGTTGCTGGTTTGGGTTATCACAGACCCTCCCTCTTTTCACTCTTCTGCTCTGCTATTCTTGGATATTTTGGCCTCATGTTTTTTGTCTGCTGGTCACAGGATGGTTACTTAGATCTGGGCATCATGTCTGAATCCAAAACAAGAAGCAGGAAGTGGCAGTGAAGAAGTTTTCCTCTTGTCCCTCTCTTGATTATGTGCTTACTTTTTACTGGTTGGAATCATGTCACCTAGTGACTTCCAGCTGGAAGAAGGACTGGAAAAGCAGGTATTTAGTTTTTTTCACTTTCCCTGGTAGAGTGGAGAGAAAGGGCTTGGGAATAACTGTTGAGTCAGCCAATCAAGAGTGTCTGTCATGAACTTCTGAACACATTTTCTAATTAAAAGAGACATTATTTTATATGGTGGGAGAATGTCCATAGCATTATAGATATGAGTTAATAAGTTTAACCTAACACTTATGTCTTATGATAAATATGTCCTCAATTTCACACTTTTAAGATAAAAATGTACCACTGGCAAAAATTTCCTAGTAAATTTGAGACTATCTGTAGTTTATTACTTTTTAAATTTTAAGATAAAAAAATCATTCTCTAAAGCCTTTTAAAAAGCTTTAAGTTTTATGCTGTCAAAATATTTAGAATATGTATGTTGACTAATTTTCTATGAGGGAATAGAAATATATGGACTAATTCTCCTGGGATTAAGATATAATGGCATATAGAAAATCTTATTTAATTCCATTGTGAATTAAAAAAAAATCCCAAGTGAACTTTGATCTTCTTCTGCTCTGAAATACCCAGTGTCTAAATAAGATGCTTAAAAAAATCTATGGCTTAAATTCATTGATGGTTTTGGGTTTACACATCTAGGCATACTCTCTGAAAGATATTTCCTCCTGGGTAACTTGGGTAACTGGTACCATGAATAGGAGACCTTGAGCTTGAAAGGAGAGGTTCAGTTTTTAGGGTCTCTAGGGTGAAAACTGAATAAACATTTATTATCATATATTCCAATTTTCCACAGGTGTTTCTTAAAAACTATAAATAGATACCTTGATTAAATCATTTTAACTTATTATATATTATGTGTGTGTGTGTATATGTATATATATATATATTATTGTCATGTCCATACTACCCAAACCAAATACCAAACAACAGATCAAGTTCAGTCCCTATCAAAATACCAATGGCATTTTTCACAGAAATGGCACCTTTCACAGAAAAAATCCTAATATTTGCATGGATCCACAAGAGACCCTGAATAACCAAAGCAATCCTGAAACAAGAACAGAACTAGAGATATCACAGTCTCTAAGTACAAAGCTATGGTAATCAAAACAGTATGGTATTAGCATAAAAATGACACATAGATCAAATGGAAGAATAGAAAGCCCGGAAGTAGACCCATGATTCTATGGTCAATTCATCTATGACAAAGGAGGAAAAAAAACACAATGGGGAAAAGATAATTTCTTCAACAAATGATGTTGGGAAAACTGGACAGCTACATGCAAAAGAACAAAATTGGACCAATTTCTTATACCATACACAAAAATAAAGTCAAAATAGCTTAAAGACTCGAATATAAGACCAAAACCATAAAATGCTTAGAAGAAAACATAGGCTGTAAGCTCTTTGATGCCAATCTTAGTGAAGATTTTTTTGGATCTGATTATAAAGGCTACAAGAACAAAAATAAACAAATGGGACTGTATCAAACTATTCTGTACAGTAAAGGAAACCATAACAAAATGAAAAAGCAACCTACTAAATGGGAGAAAATATTTGCAAATCATATATTCAGTAAGGGGTTAATATTAAAAATATATAAAGAACTCATACAACTCAATAACAAAAGAATAGACAATCCTATTAAAAAATGGGCAGAGTTTCTGAGTAGACATCTTTCCAAAGAAGACATACAGATAGCTAACAGACACATAAAAGATGTTCTACATCACTAATCATTAGGGAAATGCAAATTAAAACCACAATGAAATATCATGTCACAACAGTCAGAATGGCTAGTATCAAAAAGACAAGAAATATCAAGTGTTGGTGAGGATGTGGAGAAAAAGGAATTCTCATGCACTGTTGGTGGGAGTATAAATTGGTACAGTAACTGTGGAAAACAGTATGGAGGTTCCTCAGCAAACTAAAAATACAAGTATCATATGATCTAGTAATTCTACTTCTGGGTATTTAGGTAACAAAACCACTAATTTTAAAAGATTTTTGCACAGCTCTATTTACTGCAGCCTTATTTACAATAGCCAAGATATCAAAACAACTTAAATGTCCACTGATGGATGAAATGGAATGGAAAAAAAGTTGTGATATATATCTATACCTATAACTATATATGTATCTATATGTGATATAGATACACACACATATGTATATATATTACATACATACTATATATATAGTATAGTATATATATATTACATATATTGTATATATACCACATCTCCTGTATACACACACACACACACACACACACACACACACACACACACATATATATGATGGAATACTACTTAGCCATAAAATGAATGTGATCTTGCCATTTGTGACAACATAGGTGGAACTAAAGGATATTATGACAAGTGAAATAAGTCAGACAGAGAAAGACAAATATCATATGACTTCACTTACATGTAGAATCTGAAAAATAAGACAAATGAACAAACAATAAAACAATAAAAAAAACAGAAACAGACTCAAATACAGAACAAACTGGAGGTGGGGGTGTAGGGGGATGGATGAAATAGGTGAAAGGGAATAAGAGGTACAATTTTAGGTTCTAAAATACATAAGCCATGGAGATGAAAAGTACAGCATAGGGATATAGTCAATAACATTGTAATAACTTTGTATGGTGACAGATGGTAATTATACTTATGGTGGTAAACACTGACTAATGTATGAAATTATTGAATCATTATGTTGTACATCTGAAACTAACATAATATTACCTGTCAACTAAAAAAAGAAATACATTAATTTAAAAAACAAAATACAATGTTCATCTAAAAAAAGAAAAGCAGAATGAAAGGAAAAGAAATCAATGATCTTTGATATCACTGTTGAACTGCTAAATCAAACCAACACTGAAGTCTTCTCTGTTTCTCTGAACATTCCAGTAACATAAGTCAATAAACAAGTCCTCTTTATTATTAATAAAAGAGAAAATAAATATATATGAACAGTTTTTAAGTTGAGCAAAATTAAATTGAATGTAAACATCTTAGTAATGTCTTGAGTCATTAAATCTTTAAGGTTCCCTCATAGAATACTTGGGAACTTCTGTGCACATACTGTGACTTCTAGAAGACTTCACTCATTTAGCGAAAACTTGTTGAGCCCCTGTTTTGTGTCAGGCACTGTTCTGGGTTACGTGGAATGTTAAGTTATACTTGGTTCACACTCTCACCGTGTATAAATCTACAGGGAGACAAACCAGAGTTGGGAGTCAGTAGGATGAGTGTTAGGCTAGATGAGCACATAGAAGGCTTGAGGCATTTGTCAGTGACTGTTTCTTGGAGCAATTTATGTGCAAGAAAAGTCATGAAGGAAGGGTGATTTTCAGGTAAATTCTGGAGATGACAGGGGAATGATGGCTAATGATTGTTCTTGGAATAGGAAATAGCATATGGGAAAGTCTGGGGACTGTAGGATTTTGAAGCTTAGAACAGTGATAAAGATACTATTCTTAATTGTAGACTTTCGGGGGGGTGTGGTTATGGACATTGGGGAGGGTATGTGCTATGGTGAGTGCTGTGAAGTGTGTAAACCTGGCGATTCACAGACCTGTACCCCTGGGGATAAAAATATATTATATGGTTATAAAAAATAAAATTAAAAAAAATTGTAGACTTTTATATATAAAAGTATATATATATATAAAAAAATATAAACATTTATATTTTTTCCTGGCACCACTGATTTTCCTTGAAACATTATTGATAGTTCTCCACTCTCTTTACATGTGGAAGAGGAGGTCTGCACTCATGACTTCTTTTTTAAAGGAAAGCTCACAGCATAGTGCTGTGTCTGCGGCCCCAGGGCGTATCATTCCAGTTCTGTCAAAATCCTCTTGAGAAACTATGGTTCTGGATCCTTAATCACCTTAATTCCTTTCTCTTAATAAATGCTTATTTTGTTTAATTTTTAAAAAAGATATTACTTTGTGGGTCTGTCACATTCTAAAAGTTTTCTTTTTTAAACTTTATTGATAACCTGTGATTTCTAAGACACTAAACTTTCTTTTTCCTTGAACTCCAAATATCATAAACCTCAACTGAACAAAACAAGAACACTTTAAAAATAGATTTATGTTGTAGTTATAGCCTTAACTATATCATTGATGGAATTTTTTTTCTTTATTATCCACTTTGAAACCTTTTACAAATTTTGATGTTTTGGAAGTGAAGTAAGTCACAGGACATAATTACAAATATCCTGCTTAGTTACTTCAGCAGTCTTACCAACTCAAGGCCTTAGATGTAAAAGGAATACAAGACAGGAATAGAGCAGTAACTGCTGTAATCTATTGATGTTTCTAAACTGAACAAAGCATTTGAAGACACTCTTTCCTTGAATATTGGAGTTTATCGAGCATCTTATAAAATTAGAGTTTCAGAATATGACTTTTGAAAAGTCTAAAGAAAAAAACCTCACATTCAATGATTCATGTTTTTAGAAGTCCTTAAACTTATTGCATGCTTTGAAAAGTAATATAAAAACCCCAGATAATGGTTGAGCATGAGTCATAGAGTAACTTAACTCACATGGATGTAGTAGCTTTGCAAGAAAATATTAAACACAAACCAAATCTAAAAGATGGAATCAAGCATTTTGCAAAGGTGGGGTGTAGGGGAGGGGCAGGATCCTAAAAAGGAATTGGAAAAACCAAATCAGCCCCAATGTGTTAGAACAAGAAGAGGAAAGGGTGGTATTTTGTCATTTTAGGAGAGAGAAGGGAAAACATTGTTTTGTGGCTAAATACATTAAAATGCTTATTTGACATGCAAGCATTGATAAAATCAAATAAAAGCAAGCAGATTTTGAATAAACTATGCTCAGATTATCCGACAATTTTATTAAAGAGCTATAGGAAATTCGGTTGCCCAGAGATAGGCCATCTGAAGTGCATCTTGTTTTGAATAAACCAATATCAGCTTAATAAGAGTTGACTGGAAATGTTTGTCACATGACAAATGGAAATGATTTTCCTTTTTGGAGTGTTTTGATGAGCATCAAGGAAGAAATAGAACTGAATGTTGAATTTTCATACTCTTGAGCCTGGATGAAGGATGCCACAGCGATAGTCGGCTCTGGGTAAGTGCTCTCAATTAGATTTCAGTTTGTCATGCCTAGAAGCCACTTTTTCCTGGGTATTGCTGGGATGCACTATCTGGCTCATGTTACTGGCATACAGGGTTCAGTAATGTTAAACTGGTGAATGTGTAATTACTACCACCCACAGCAAAGCTTAGCATATTCATGCCTGTAATGTTATATATACCAGTACTTCTTATCAGCTTTGAGCCTTAGAATTACCTGGGGAGTTTTAAAAAATGTGAAGTCTGAGTTCCATTTTAGACCAACTGGACAGAATCCCCAGAGTTGGGGGCTCAGTTTCAGTATTTAAAAAAATTTTTTCAAGTCATTCACTGCTGTATACTATGCCTATGAAGGCTCATATCTCAACTACTCATTTAGACTTCTAAAAGTATATTTGTGGACAAATTGTCTAAGTAAATATTGCATAGTGATATGCTACATGCATTGCAGACTTGGAAAAAAAAATGTGTCCCTTATATTTTGCATTCCACGCTTCACGCACCATCACTTGATATTGCTGGTAAGGAGGCCTATGGAAACTCGTGGCTGTTAACATATTTTTCCAGCTTGAGTAAAATGTTGGGGGAAGGAGGTCTCTTCTCTCCTAAAAAAGGGACATTTGAGAGACTGGCTTCAGGAAAGCACTGGGGGAGCTGCTATTTTTCTCCAGGTGTCTGATCTGACTGACAGCCCCTGTCTGAACTTCCTAGTCATTTGCCATTTCATTAGCTGCCAGGTTTTCAATTTCTGCCTCTTGGAAGTTACACCGCTTTGAACAAGTCCCCACAGTAATTGAATTTGCCACAGAAATAGAACACTGGAAAATTTCATTTTCTTCTTCCCTGCATGAAGGCAAGCAAGCCGGCAGGGCATACACATATATTCCTGCTGGGCTGCTCCTTGCTTCTTCCACCGGCTCTGGTTCCCCTCCCTTCCCCCCATGCATTCGCTAATGCTCACTTCCATCCTGCTCCCAAAGCAAGTATACAGTCACACAAAAAAGGCCTGCTTTCAAATCATCTCAGAGTGCATCAGCCTGTCACTTTGTAATTTTCTTCTAAATGCCTTCCACAAATAATGGTTTTCAAAATGAGCATTAACAGGCTTGATTACATGAAATTGTCCTTTTAATTTACACCAGGATTCTATTGATCACACAAGTGCAGATTAAAGTGTTCAATGAAGCCCGTGATGAGGTATTAACCAGCTAAGGGTCCTCCAGGGGCCGCCAGGGAGGCCAGGAATATGCTAGAAGTGTACAGTTATTTCCCCATAATGAAGTGGCACTATGCGAAGGCATGAATCGCTGGCAGGAAGAATAGATCGGAGATGATGAGCTCTTCAAAGTCATTTCTCCCTCACTCATTCAGCCTCATGCCCAGATCCTCTTGCGATTCTTCTGCATTACTTGTCATGAAATGCCAGGATTTACTTAGCCAGCTGATGCAATTTTTATGACCTTATTGCTTTTTCACCATGGTAATAGTTTTGAATCAATTTATCAATCCAGCGGTGCCATCAGACATATTGCCCTGAAGATCAAGTCCGGGTCATTCCATCAATTCACTGCGGTTTACGAAGATAGAGAAAAAAGCGAGGTCGTGCGGGCTATCAACTTCAAATGGCTTAGTAAACATGCCTCAGCTGCTTTAACTGCTTCACTTCTGACTCCAGGCCTTTATGCTCATGGACGAGACCACCCAAACCAACCCAATAGATCCTGATGTCAGTAGACACAGCCCCAAGGTAAAGAGGCCTGGTAGAGTGAGAAGCATCTCTGGAAAGTTCGCAGGCAGAGCCATCAGCACAGAACTTGAAAGTGTGGCTTGGTCTTGCACGTGAAGTTGGTTGTAGTATGCTACCCAAGTTCCAAAGCTTTAGTTTCACCAACCAGAGAACTTTGCAGTTGCCAGGGGAAAGGAAGGGGAATGTGAGGTGTGCTCCCTTTGTAATAGGTTTTACAGAGGGGTAGGGATTCATAATCCAATCCATCTTCTCTCTACAGGGGCTGCTGGTCAGTGATAATGGTTTCAAAAGATGAAAAACCTGTAAGTCATTTTTCACAGGATGAGATGTCACTGAGGGCAGGGCACAAAGAAAGAAGAGCACACTTATTGGAAGAGATGATCTCTTAAGGAGGGAATGAACATCCTTGCCTAGGGGAGAGAAGGTAGGGATGTGATAGGTGTCAGTCTGGCCGTGAAGTTAGGTTGCGCTGTTTGCATGGATAAAAACACTAGGTGTCTCTTGGGAATTCAGTTTAGTTATTTTATCGGCTATATTCAGAGAATCCTCTTAGTTTATTTGCATATTCCTTGTCTTTATACATTATGTCAAAATTTGAGGTCCTGCCGTCCAGATTCTGGTAATAAGTTGTTTTTAAAAAATGTGACAAGAAATTTAAATATTATTAAAACATGTGTTGTTTGTGAGGCCTTAATAGAGATTAAATGCATACTATCAGCTTTGTGCTTTGCTTGGAGGCTGCTATATTCAGCATTTAAAATGAGATTTGTCAGATCCCAAGCTTATGTCGATTCCATAAAAGTTTAATGATCTACTTCCAGGTCTAGGAGCATTTAGGATTTATTTACAGTCTTTATTATAAAATTTGTCCAAAATATACACATTCCCCAAAGACTTCTGAGTTCAGAGGCAGAAATATAAATGCACAAAAATGAAATATAGCAGATGGTAAAATCTCTGTTTCCTAGGCAGTTTTTTCCTCTTTAATCTTCTTTCTTTCATTTTATTTTTCTTCTCTATTTGGTAAATACTGACGGAGGCAAGAGACGGCCTTCTGTTCCTGGAGAACCATTTAGGGGAGTCTGTTGAACAGATTGAATATCATAGGAAAAGCCCATTGACGTGGAGTCCTCCTTTCCCCTGGGTAGTTAGCAAACTTGGAACTGGAAACCAGGATAAGACGCTAGGAATCATGAAATTGTGGAATGTGGATGAGAAGAAACTTTAGCGATTGTCTAAGGCAATTCCTTTATTTTATAGACAGGAAACAGCAATGCCTCCACTGGAGTTCGGTGGTTGTATATAGTCTTCTACTCACAAAACTCAGATGACTCAGAATCCTTTAATACTTCGCTGCTGTGCCAAAGACACAAACATCTTTCCCCCAAAGTCCTTGCCTTCCTCAAGTCCAGTAACGGTTATTATATCCATTCCCACTATCTTCTAAACATGTCAGTGTCTTATAACTCATCATAGTTAAACTGAGGGCTCTCAAACTTTGAAGTATCTCAAATGACCTGGGGTGGTTGTAGAAATACAGACTGCTGAGCTTAATCTCCAGATTTTTCTATGAATTCCTAGTAGGGCTCAGTATTCTGCATTTTAACAAGTACTCTAATTGATCCAGTGCCTGAGTTTCAGGGTTCACATTGTTTTAAATGCAGATTTGGCTGCTTAATTAGTTATATGGCCTAGGACAAGTGATTCCATGTCTTTAAGCCTCAATTATAGCTATAAAATGGCCTAAGAGTACCTGTCTTAAAGGATTTCTGTGGCACTGTTTGTGATGTTTTAGTAAAAGCACGTAGAAAACATTTCTCTGCTCTGTGACAAGAATTTAGGTCAATACCCAATATACTGTGTGACAGATAAAAATTGTAACATCCACTTTTCAGTTAAGTGTAAAATTATCATACAAAACTCTTTAAGATAAATCAGTAGGATTCTCAAAAACATTTAAATATCTCTCTGTGAAGTAAAGTAAATCATGGATTATTATGAAATAATCACTCTTTCTCTTTTAGTAGATCAATGATTTTTAAAAACATTTAAAAAATACTTTATAAAGAATAACACATTCATAGATATGTTAGGTGCTAAAGCAGGGGAACCTAACCTACCAGTTCAGCCACATGTTCATCCCTCCTCTTCCAATTCTAATTATTCTCTTCCACTGAAACATACCTAACGTCCACATGCTCACTGTGACCTCATCCTCTATCCTTCTTCTGACAGTTGTCCCTCCGTCCCTCTTTCCCAGAGCGTCTTGGTTGTCTAACACTTCTGTGGCTCTATGATCAGTACGCATAATTATGTGTCCAATGATTGTGACTGACAATAAACACTTCAGGAATTTAGATGAAGTAGAGATTTCTGTGAGCTGGAGCAGTTAGGAAAGTCTTCTGGAGGTGGTGGGAATTGAGATGGTTCCTGAAACAGCAAGGAAGGAGAAGCAAGGAGGCCCTGCCCATTGAGTTTGGTGGCTGGACTCTGACAGAAGACTCATGTAGCGATGAGATTGGAAAGGTAATTCGGAGTTCGTTGGGGAAAGTCTTGTTTAACTGGAAGTAAAAAAGAATCAGAGATAGAAAAGAGAGCTCTCTAAATGAATGGTTTTCAAACCATATTCAGTAAAACTCGGGTTATTTATAGGCACTTCAGACATTGAGAATGGAATTTGTTTAAAAATGTGTTTTAATCATTAAAAAAAACCTTTAGCAGAAAGTATACATTCAAATTTTGTATTTGCCATATACGGTAGATACTACTTTTGTGTTTTTCTCTTGTGACACCAGTTTATTAATTCTGGTGGGCTTAAAATATTACTTCATTGTCATTTTGCCTGTATTCAGAAAGCAACATGAGATTGCTAAAAGAGCTAACATAAAATTTATTACTTTCCCAGCTTCTTATCAATGTGAATCTGAGTTTTGTTTTCTCAATAAAGTGCAACAAATAAATTTGCATGCTGCATTTGCAAGCTTATGCATGCATATTTCATGCTTATTTGATAAGATGGAGGTATCATTTGACTCCTTCAATTGAAATTCATTGCAAATTTCTCTCATTAATCTACTTAGAACTTTCTATTTATTTTATAAAGTATGCTTTGGATGTGGATCATGTATGAAAGAGAAAAATAAAATTCTGCTGCTAAAACGTTGAAAGCTATAGCCCAGGGTCATCTAGTCTTCACTCAGTATTAAAAGGATGAAGTCAGATGTATGGAATATTTTAAGTGGAACTTTTGAACAGTGAAATTACACATTAATAGCTAGAAAGGCTTGATAGTTTGCAAGGGATTGAAGGTGAAGAAAATAGAACCATGAAGAGAACATCAAAGGCAACTAACTATTCCATATCTGGGAGGGGATAAGGTTTTGGACAAGAATAATGGTGATAAAAATAAAGGAGAAGGTAGTATTTCTACAAAATGGTAACTGGCAATTCATGGTGCTTACAAGATATTGAGAAATTGAGGAAGAATGGATAGGAAGCAAGAGATGTCCAGATTTGGGGAAGGATTCTCAGAAGAACAGCAACAGAGATGTTGGAAGAGTCAGGCTTGAAGAGATGATAATGGCTTCAGTTTTTGTTTTTGTTTTTTTTTAGCAAGCTCCACACCCAGTGTGGAGACCAATGGGGGCTTGAAGTTATAACCTTGACATCAAGACCTGAGATGAGATCAAGAATTGTATTTTTAACCGATTGAGCTACCCAGGCACCCCGATGGTGGTTTTAAACATTTTATTATCAAAAATTTTTTGAAACCTCGCAAACACCGTAGACTCTACTACAGATAATTATGGCCTAATCCTAAATTTCCAGAAGGGATGCCCAAAGGTAGATTGGGACATGTGTGCCAGTAGGAATGTTTGTCAGAGTCTTTAAATAGCAGACAGAGACTTTAAATAACTTAGTGTCTTAGGGAAACATACTGGCTGTAGAAAGAAAACTGGAAGCTAGGGAGGGTGCATGGGAAGAACTAAAAATAATAACACTGCCAGTTGACATTTATTGAGAATTCTACTATATGCCTGGCATCATGGCAAGCTTTTTATAGGTATGGTCTCTGTAGCCTAATTACTCTTTTCATTTTACAGTTGAGAAAACTTAAATCTAGAGAGTCTAATGAACATGTTCAAAATCACACAGCAAGTAAATAGGTGGAGATAGGATTTGAATTCACTTCGCACTGACCCATAACCTTACCCTTCTGCTGACAACCTCTAGAAGGAGAGGGGAAAGCACACAAAAGCAGGTATTGGCAAACTGTTTCAACGACCACAGAACTGACACTGTTGTTAAACAGTTCCAACCAGCCATGAGACCCTGGCCTACCTAGAAAGGCTACATCTGCAAGATGTAAAAACTTCTTTCATGGATAAATGTACCTTTTCACTATGGTGAGCTCAAAAGTAATAGTGTTTCCAGTCATCACACTTGCAGTTTGGCTGGAGAATATGAAAGGCCCTTCCTGGACTACAAGTTCAACAGCTGTTCACATTTACACAGTAGGTGAAAATTTATATTTAAAAAATAGTGGCTCATAAAGAAAGAATATGGGACAATGGCAACTACGAAAGGAATAATTATATTCATGAAAAATGAACTAGTGAGTGATACATTATTTTATTTAAGCAAAGCATGTTACAGCATTAAAGATGGTGTCTTTAATTAATTCTGCCTAACATTAAAAGAGTAAGGTCACCTATACCAAAAATTGTTGAATAAAGCAAAAATGTGTGAAAGATATACTCTTTGATGTTACTCATAATGAAGAAGGGTTATCTACTGGTCAATACACCACCATTATTTCTTAGTTAGAGATATTACGATTGAAAATAGACAATGGTTGTAACAACTTAATGAGATTACCACATAAAATATACTTTATTGGACAGAAATTATCTAATCATAAACTGAGGTTGTTTCTAGAGAACAAAAGGTGATTACTTCAATAGAAAACTGTAGCTAGAGCTAAAGGCCCCCCCTACCCAAGAGAGTGGCCATGCCCATTTATTTCACCTATAAACAAACTAATGTATATATTGCTTTAGGATTTACAAAGGACTGGGTCAAGCAAGCATTCCATTTCGCAGATGATAAAATTAAGATGCCCAAGGCACACCCAGCAAACAAGATTTTTTTAAATTTATTTTTTATAAACATATACTATATTTTTATCCCCAGGGGTACAGGTCTGTGAATTGCCAGGTTTACACACTTCACAGCACTCACCCCAGCACATACCCTCCCCAATGTCCATAACCCCACCCCCCTTTTCCAACCCCCCTCCCCCCAGCAACCCTCAGATTGTTTTGTGATATTAAGAGTCACTTATGGTTTGTCTCCCTCCCAATCCCATCTTGTTTCATTTATTCTTCTCCTACCCCCTTAACCCCCCATGTTGCATCTCCACTTCCTCATATCAGGGAGATCATATGATAGTTGTCTTTCTCCTATTGACTTACTTCGCTAAGCATGATACCCTCTAGTTCCATCCACGTCATCTCAAATGGCAAGATTTCATTTCTTTTGATGGCTGCATAGTATTCCATTGTGTATATATATCACATCTTCTTTATCCATTCATCTGTTAATGGACATCTAGGTTCTTTCCATAGTTTGACTATTGTGGACATCCCAGCAAACAAGATTTGAACCTGTTTTACCAACCTGGGTTCTCTGCTACCAATTCTTCTGCCCTTTCTACTATAAGTTCTTTCCAGACACAGCTGGGGATCCTTTTCAATGAATTGCTTGTGTAAGAACATTGCCTAAGTTGTAGGTGGGAATAGATTTGAGTGTAGGCAAGATGTTTGGAGCTGACTAAGGAAGAATAATGAATAATGCCCAGGTATGGTTAAAACTTCCATGTCTGTGAACTGACAGTTGTAAAATGATTTTTTAAACACTTATTTAGAGGAGAGGCTGAGCACTGAGCATATGAGGGAGGACGGAGGGGACTGCAGACAGCTTCTTCAGCTGTCATAGTCTCACTGTTTCCTGGACTTTGGGGCCTTGTAAGGAAGTACGGCCCCTTTGGTGTTCCAAGAACAAAAATGCCCTCTGGAGGATTTCATCCTCAGCTTTTCTTCCACTGTGTTCTCCTTGAGAAGAGTTCTGGTAAATTCATTGCCTCCTTTTTTCTCTTATATCTCCACAGATGTCTTTTATACTGCAGGGATAACCTCATGCCCTGTATAGATTTTTACCCTGGGCAATTGCCCCCCAGTCTGCTCTCTAGTTAAGTGTTAGATTTATAGAGAACTTTCTTGTTTTGTTACCAAAATGAAAATTATTAAGCCAGAAGTATTATTTATGTTTATTATGGTTATAAAGACTTTGCAACTCAGGAAAGATAAAATTACCATATATGAAACAATCAGGTGATATTTAAACTGAATTATGCCTTACTGAGTTCAGTGCTATCGAGTCTAGAGAAAGAGAAAAAAATTTAAACTAGGCTTTAAAATGTGGCTAGAATCTTTGAAGCAGAATGGGAGAGAGAAGGAGGATGACCAACATTCTGTGTAAGGAGAATATGAATAAAATTCTATAAATTGGAATGAGTAATGTGCATCAAAGGGATAATGAAGAGCTGGCTCAGAAGATGGGTGTTACGGGAGAGGGGAAAAAAGGAGTGACTAATTCACAATCAAACCTGAAACCCAAGAAGGGAAATTTGTTTGATTTAATGGAATAGAAATCCATTATAGGTGACTTGATAGGTAAGGGGAACTATTTTCAGAGAATGAGTCTAGCATGGTGTTTATAATGGCAAGAAGCTTGGGGGTGGGGATGGGAGTGACTTGCATCAGGAGCTGGGTTATGGAGGGATGTACCATCCTGGAAATGGGGAGACCATTGAGGAGCCTGCCATCCCAGGATTTGTCATAAGATCTAGTGAAGTTAGTGATAGGAAGGGTTGGGCGGGGGACAGCATATCTAATAGGTTTGTTAAAGAAAACAGGTAAATATGGAAAGAAGGAATTCAGGGACAGAGAGAGAGATGGAAGATACAGGGAGAGAAAAAATAGCAGAAACTGAAGTGCCAGGCTTATGGAGGATTGAGTCTTAATTGGTATTAGCAAACAACTTTATGTTGAGTTTTAGAAAGCATATGGCATTGATTAATTCAAGGTCCTATGCAAATACCTTCAGCTCTAAAGAGCCATTCTAACCTTTTTACATTAATCAAGTCTTCAACAGAATGATGGATTTAAAAAATCCTCCTTTTTACAATTATCATATGATCTCTCTGATATAAGGAATTTGAGAAGCAAAGTGGGGGGCTTAGCGGGTAGGGAAGGAAAAAAATGAAACATGATAGGATCGGGAGGGAGACAAACCATGAGACTCTTAATCTCACAAAACAAACTGAGGATTGCCGGGGGTAGGGGATGTAATTGGGAGAGGGTGGTTTGGTTATGGACATTGGGGAGGGTATGTGCTATGGTGAGTTCTGTGAAGTGTGTAAGCCTGACAATTCACAGACCTGTAACCCTGGGGCTAATAACACATTATATGTTAATTTAAAAAAAAAAGAACTCCTTTTTCTGAGCTCTCATCACTCTTTTAATATGATTCCATTGTAAAATAAAAGATCAGTATCCATATTTTATTCTTTTATGGTGTTCCATGCTTATCATGGTACCTGGTAAGTTTTAAGCAGTTCAGTAAGGACTTGTGAATGAATGAATGAGGTAGGAAAGTATGGTGTTCAGATTAAAGATGAAGGAATCCCTCACTAATATTAATGGGATTAAAAGTATATAGCTGAAAGGAAGCTTAGGAAATCATTTTCTAGCTCAAATTCTTCATATTGCAAGCAAGAAAATGAAAAAAATATAGTCTAGTCTTTGTAACATTTATGGAAAGCAGTATTTCAGCCTTTGCTTCAACACCTTTAGTGAATAGGCAGCTTACTGAATTTTTGGACAGGCTAATTGCTGCAAAACTTCTTCCTGTGTTGAGCCCAAAGACTCCTTATTAATTCCATTCATTGCTATTAGAAATACCCAATGGCAAGTGGATCAATTCCTCTCTTTGTTTATTTAAATATAACTACTGTGAGCTCTTAACACCTGCTTTTTAAACAATTAGGCATAACATTTTTCATTCTTGCAACTCATCTCCATGTTTACTGGTTTTGAGATTCCATTCACCTTGGTTGATCTCCTCTAGTTGAATTTTGGGTTAATGATGTCCCTTTTAATGGTGGCAGTGTTAAACACATTACTTCTGATCTGATTTTGGCAGGAAATAGTCAGCAAAGTTCTTTTATGAACGTACTCTCTTTCTTAATAGATCCTTATGCTCCGTTAACATTTTTTGTTAACTCATATTGAGCTTATAGTCAGTAAAACTTCTGACTCTTTTGAATGTGCTAGGATTGTACAATTGGTTTTCACTATTGGATTTCATCTTATTGTATTCTGCTCATTATTCTAGCCAAGTAGTGGTTTTGAGTCTTACCCCTGTTATTTAGTACCCAACATATTCCCTATAAGTTCCTGCTCTAAGCCTTTGAAAACTTGATGAGCATTATATACATAACCTCATACAAATCATTGATGAAAATAAAATATGACAGCACCAAGTGTCATGTCTGTTTTACTTAATATTGCATTTCCAATGCCTAGTACCATGCAGTATTATTGAATATTTAATAAATATTCAAAAATTATAATATTATTAAATATTTAATAAATACTTTGAATAAATTAATAAATACTGAATAACAGAGTTCTTCCACTAGGTTGACTATAGTCAACTAATCAGCACTTTTAAAATAATGTCATTTTACCAGGTATAAATGATGGGTATAATTAATAACAAATCGCCTCTGTATTTCTTGCAAAGATAGCATGTTTTCTCAAATGCAATGATTTAACCAAAATAATCTTTTTGTTGTAGATAGTTTAAGAAACACTGGCTCCAAGAGATAGGCACAAGAGGAAGGGGTGAAGGATCGTAAGTGTTTAGAACAGACTCCTTTTAAACCTCTGTAAGAGGTCCAATACAGATTATCTTATTAATGATTCCAAGAAAACCGAATAAGTCAATCAGTTTAACTTTGTTAAAGTCAGACCTCCTAGACTTATTTAACATGGAATGTTTTTGTTTTTGTTTTTGTTTTTGTAATAGCTGTTAATAACTGGATGAACTCCTGTACCATGGAACAGGGTTTAGAAGATGCTCAATACACAACTTCTCTCAATTAAAATGAAAATGAAATTTGTCTGGAATGGTTTGCTATTCTTAAACCCATGTTGACTCTTAACAGTTACCTATTCCCTCATGTGCCAACAAACTGTCTCACACAAACAGAGTAAAATGTTTAAGAATTTGGCTTGAGTTGACATTGAGCTCATGTAATTGGGGCCAGAGATACCCCAGCAGAGTTGTTAATTCCTGGGGTATGGTTTGGGGGCATCCATTTGTCTTTCCTTGTTGGAAGTTGAGATAATCACACTTTCCCTGTCATCCAGAACTATTCCTGTTTTCTACAGTTCCTTTGAGACCTCCAATAATGGCTGGCAGAGATGCGAACACATTTAGAACAAGGCTCTCTATTCTTCCCATTTATCTTGGTCTTCAATTTTCTCATCCCAATATTTGCTCTAGCCTGTCCAATCAATCCTCCCCCTTGACATAGAAGATAAAAGCAAAATAAAAATTGAGTAGCCCTGCTTTCTCTTTGTCATCTGTCAATATAATTACATTGATCTCAAGAATCATATCTATGCTTTCCAAAATCTAAAACAGCCTCTTTGTTTTCTATGACATATTTTGCAAGTTTCAGTACATTCTTGGGATTTGGCCTTCTTGAATTACTATTCACTCTTTTCAAATATTCCCCTGTGTCCTTTTCTCCCTCATTTTATATATGTACACAGATGCAATGATATTTGAAATGAAATTTTATATTGGTATTATGAGAGAAGCATTACAATAGTTTATGCTCCTTATTAGCATTACCAGAAGGCATTTATTAAGAACTTCTTATTTGCTCATTCATCTGTCATTGTAGCATCATGTTCTATATCCTCTATAGGAAGAATGGGAAGAAAAAACTGGAAAAAGAAATAGTGGCCAATGTAAAGCATAGTGATAATAAGTTGCCTTAAAATCACTTTTATTGGCATCCAAATAAATAAGATAACAAAATTGCTTATATGCTGTTTTTCATTTATCAAGTGCACCCCCCACATTGTCTTCAGTTAAGGTCAAAAGTTGTTAACATGTATTACAAGAACTTTTGAGTTCTGTCCTCTGTTTCCTATATGTTCTATTCACTCCCTATTTCATTCTCTCTCTACCCATTGTCCTTCACATACGTTCACTAGGTGCCTGAATGATTCCTTCTTGCCATCAAGTGTCAAGTTAGACATCATTTCCTATGTGAAGACCACCCTGTCACTAAAGCTGGATGTTTTTCTCTCATCTTCTCACTGCAGGGTGTACTTCTCTGTTCCTATAATTAGTAGGCTGTTTATCTGCCTTTCTCCCTCCCTGGGATATTAAGGCCTGTGTTTCATTCATTGTTGTACCCCTAGTACCCAGGACGGCACTTAGTACTGTCTTCAATGAATAGATTTTGAGTGAATGAAAGAAGAAAAGATGGCACTTCTCTCTATATCTTAATCTTCCTGGTAAAATATGGCTTTGGGTATATCAGCAGCTTGGAGCCAGGAAATCTGTGGAAGAGAAAGCTTTCTTTAAGCATCCTCAGCAAAAATGCAAACGATGTTCTCAGTTCTTTAGCTACAGATAATACTAGAGACAGGAAGTATATTGTGTGTTTTTTTCAGTTCCCAACTGGAGCTGGTAATGCAAAGACTTTCAGAAAATAATTTTGCTATTTGTAAACTGGAAGAATGTGATATGGAAGTAAATGAGGAGGAATAAATACAGAACTACACAATGTGGCTTTTACAGTCACTTTCGGGGAGATAACTACACTGTAAAAAAGGATGATGATACAAATGGGATAAAACTATTAATGTTTTTATCTTCACAATATAATTCAAATCCAGAGTTATTCCATACATTAAACTGTGAAATCTGCTCTCCACAGCTTTTTGAATTTTTTTGTTTAGTTTATGTGAGTTTTCCTTCTGGCTTATTCATGAACTCATGTGGTGTAGTTATCCTTCATAAGGGACCTATGACTTGATTTCATAGTCAGAAATAAAAAACTCAGAAATAGTTTGGAATAAAAATGCACAGTACTTTCCAAAATGTACATATTTAATATCAACACTTACATGAAAACATGAAATCTTGAGAATTATTATTAATAAAATATGAATTTACACTGTATTTAGGTTACCACAAATCTGACGACCTGAGTGTTTTTGAGATTCGTCTTAAGCCTGATCCATTTAAAGTCTGACAATATTTAGGCCTTCTGCAGTGAAACAAGCCTCCCTATACAGAAACTTCCATTGCCATCTGTATAACTCAGGAGTCATGAGCTCATGGTCTCTAGGACTAGGGCCCTGGGCCATCTACCTATGGGGCCCAAGCTTCTAGCCCAGAGACTTGTACACAAAAGGAGCTCAGTAAATCTTTATTGACTAAGTGAATGAAGTCTTTAATTGTTCAGTTGTTTGTGCATCACAGAGGATTCTTGCTGGGGTTATTAGGGTTTCTCACATCTCATATTCTGCTTGACCCCACCCCAGGAGTTAACACAGGTTATGTTTCCCATCAGTAGTTTTGTCCTAGGCTCTTCCTCAGCCTTGGGTGTCTCTTGGGATCCTGTGCCTCTCCTGTGACTACTGGGTTCAGCATACTTAGAGAGATTCATTCTTCTTGGGAATTAAGACACAGAATTCCAGAAAGTTCTCTAGGAATGCCTCAAAAGCTGAATTATCCTTTTAAGTGCTGTCCATCTTCTCTCAGTAATGACCTTCTCTAGCTCACCTTTCTAGTTTAGTTCTTCTTTCATGTCTTTGACAGAGGTGCCATTTTCTCTCCAAAAGCAGAGAGAATATGTACTTGTCTCACCCTTTTCCTTTGAATTTCCTTAGAATATTTCCTTAGAATATTCTCTTGGCTCTGTGCCTCCCTTATACATGGGATCTCGGTGCCTCTCTTGCCTCCTCCCTCTAAATTCCTTCATTTTTCAGGCTTCTGCTTCATCTCCACCTGCAGCTGCATGGTCCATTTTCTTTAATTCTCTTTTCTCACTGTCACTCGACCCCTTTACAGTCATCCTCCAGTTGCCAGAACCTTTCACTAAAGCATACTGAATTTGTGTTGCAGGCCTTTTAATGCACCTTTGATTGTTTAAAATATAGTATACATTTGCCTTTGAAAATCAACATCCGTATATTTCATCTACTTGCAAAAGATACTTTGCAAATCCCTGCTTATGTTTGATCACATATAGCTGAGGTGGCTATTGTAATCTAAGTTAACTCCTCTGAATGCATCATCATTGTTTTGGAAAGGGGGGATTTTATTACATTTTCTTTGAAAAAGGACACACTAAGGGGAATCTCTTTGAAGTAGAAAATCCAGTTGTTTTTTTAAAGTGGTTCTATAGGTTATGGAACAGTATCTGCTGAGTCCTAATGCAATTGTTGAGATTTAATGAATATTCTAAATTAGTGTCTGGAATGCTTTATGTATGGGTTGAAGAGAAGAGACCATTGAAATCTTGGTTGGAGCAAGGATTTATGGGTGTATATGACACAGGGAGTTTATTACTGCCGCTATATCTGAGGTGGATACTTTCGGAAGCAGGATTTCTGGCCAATAGCTACATCACATATCCTGGCAAATATGCTTCCTTATTTTGTCTCTTTATTCTTCATTCCAAATGAATCTAAATTAATTGCATTTTTATTGATTTTTATTCATTTGGCTTAGGAGGGTCATCAGAAGGGGATCATTTTTATTTTTATCTTCATTTTGAGATGGGTCTCAAGGCCAGTTATAAAATAAAAGGCACCAGATTAGTGGCATTTGAGATCTCATTCTGAAGTCTTGAGTAGTAAACAGAAATTTAGAGGAAAGTGGCAGTCAGGGGAGAGGTGTGCTCACTCTGCTGCTGTCTCTGTGAAGACAGCCACACAGCAACGGGGGCCTGCTCTAACTTCTGATATATCTCTCCTCCTAAAATTATGTGCAAATACATTTAATATCTCAAACTGCTTGGGATTATCCAAACTTTTGTGGATTCTCTCCATTTTCTTTCTCTTGTTTTATTGGAACCTAATTGGATAAAGGAAATAAAAAGTGATAGCAAGTGATTTTAAAACATGGGGGAGAGAGAGAGTATGTTAGTGAATATTAGACAAAGTATTACTGTTGAATGTAGGTGAAACAAGAGGAAAAGACTGGAAGAGTGCCTGGAGCATTTCAAGGAAAAAAAAGATTCTCAAATAGTAAGTAGGAGACCAGAGAGGCCAGAGAAAACTCACCTTGCTGCTCTAAAGGCCTGAAGTGATAAAAGCGGAAGGGTACGTGCTTCGGCTGAGGAGAACCTGCTTATAGAAGAGAGAGGGAGAGAAGGAAAAAGAGAGAATGGGATTGGATGTTAATACACAGAAAAAAATGCATTGGAAACAACAATATTTTTTCTTTTCATTTTTAAGAATAACCCAAGTAGGAATTGACATTTCCAGTAAAGGTAAAAGGTAGGGAACATTAAGAGGGCCAGCGAAGATGTTTAAAGTAGTGTCATCTAATTCTGTGATCATCTAGTTAGCATCTCAGTTGTAATGGAGTCCACCTTGGGTTGGCAACCCACACGCAGATTCTGAAATGAGGATTTGTGTGAATATTGGGAAGTTCCCTGGGGAAGACTGATAGGGGGGTTGAGAAGTGGAAACAGGATGAGAAGGAGGCTGAACAAGAGTATGGTAGGAAGCAAAACTCCATAGAGGGGTACCCCTCAGTGGCTTTGGGAGCCAGCTCTGGTCACATTTCAGAGTGGCCCAATTAGAGGCGAGGAAGCTGCAGTATCTACACTTCTACAGCTGTGGTTCTCAACCCAGGGAACATTTGGCAATGTCTGGAGCCATATTTGATTATCACATTGGAGCAGTGTGATATTGTTACCTGGTGGGTAGAGGATAGGGATGCTGTTAAGCATCCTACAATGCACAGGACAGCCCCCGCCCCCATAAATAAATATCTGGCTCCAAATATGCATAGTGGTAAGGCTGAGAAACCCTCATCTGTGCCGGTCAGTACTACCACCAGGATGGACACTTAGGGTCCCACAAAGCCTTTTTGGTAGTTTGAGGGCAGCAGGCACTGTTGGGAGTGAAAACCCGCCTAGAGTCGTTGGGCACAAAAATGGCAAAGGTATTGTAAGGAACACAGGCAAAGCACCAACAGGATGTGTTACAGAATCCTGGAGATCCACGGACATCTTCACTTAAAACAATATGTCTGTCTTTTCTAATCTTATGAACTTCTCTATTCCAACAGTCATCTGATCTATTTTATTCATAACCGGGAATCCAAAAACAGAGAAGAGTATCATTGGGTTGGATACACAAGTTGAGCTACCTCCTTCAGTGCCAGGGCAAAATGTTTTTTGACATTTCCTTTCTGGCTTAAATAATGAGCCGCATTTTCACTCATCTTTTGCTCCGAAGCCAGGCTAATATCTCCTGAAAGTATTCTAAATTGATACTCAGTAGCTTTCTAAGGTCATTTAAATTCCTAATGAAAAGTCACTCAAGGCCATAGTACAAAATAAATACATTGTTATTGATCATGCAATAAGGTATTAGGCTAATTTAATAAGGCTTCTCCCTGAGATGTACTTAATTCACCGCTCTAGTCATTTCTCAGCCATCAGAGATCCTGTTGTTTTCTCATGGCCTAGAAATGGTCATCCCTGATTTGTCCTCCTCCATGTTGCCACCTGGATATTCTGGGATGCCTCGTCCCTGTTAAACTTATTTTTCCTGTCGGCAAAGTACAGTGACAGAAAAAGGATTCATTACTCTTGAAGTGACCCTTTCCACAATATCCTCTTTTTATCTCCTTAATCAGCAAAGTGGTGCTCTGAGGACTGTCAGGTTCACTGCCTCGAGGCACATTTATTACCGAGACACAAGCTGAATAATTGTGTATTTACCAACTTCAATTTAACCTCGCAACTTGGCTGTCTCTTGCGACAAGGTGAGAAATAAGACCAAGGTGCTCCTCTCCCTGTAGCTCATCAATAACTATTCTCTCTCCACCATAAGTATTTTCATTGCCACCTTTGCGTGCAAGAGTTACCCTGATTGTGCACGTCGTTTTTATCTGCAGCAGAAAAAAATCATCTGTTGCCTTGGTCAAAGCTTCAGTTAAGACTTCCTCAACTAAAAAAGAGGGCTGAGGAAGATAGCCTTCCTTTCCTTCCTTCCAGGAAAATGCATGTCAGCGTGTAAGGGAAGAAGGAATTTACTTAGTATTTTTTTTTTTTTTTTTTAAGAGAAGAGATGGCCAACTGTATGCTCCAGGTCAATATTTTGTTTGTTTCACATGAAAAATATATCGAAAATTGTAGTAAAAGAGTGGTATTAAAAAACATGTATGCTCTTTGCCGTACCAGCTCCTAAAGAAATAATGGAAGTGTGTAGAGACATAACTATAGGTGGATTTATTCCAGCAATACTTTAAATTGAAAATAATAAAGGAAAATAAATGGAATGTCCCTGAATATATGATCACGGTGAATTCATATAGTGAAAGTTAAATGTACCTGTTAAAATGATAAGGTAAGTCCATGACTACTGACATGGAGAGGTGTCCATGATATATCGTTAAGTTTAAAAAAAAGAATTTTAAAAAATTGCCTTTATGTAATTGTGTAAAAGAAGTTTTTATTTGCACTAAAAATATGGATGGCTATTTACCAAACTGTTAGCAGAGGTTTTTTGTTTTTTTGTTTTGTTTTGTTTTTTTCCGAGAGGCAGGATGACATTGGTACTCAACCAGGGACAATTCTTTTTGTGTGGAAATGTCCAGAGACCTGTCGTCACATCTGGCCTCTAGTGGGTAGAGACCAGGGATGCTATTGAACATTCTGCCATTAGTGTGCCAATAATGCCAAGGTTTAGAAATCCACGATTAGAGTGATTTAAACTTTATATTTTTATGCTCTTGGGGGTTGTAATTTTGGATAACAATCTTGCTTTCCTTTTATTTTAAACTAAATTAATAACATTTCCATTTGAGAAAAAAATTCCTGATATAATATAGTTCATTTCTTTGTAAATTTCGAGTATAACATCAACTTATCTAACCTTTCTTTTTTTTAAATTTAATTTAATTTTTTTTTCAGTGTTTCAAAATTCATTGTTTATTCACCGCACCCAGCGC
Organism: Lontra canadensis; assembly: GCF_010015895.1. Classification (NCBI taxonomy): domain Eukaryota; kingdom Metazoa; phylum Chordata; class Mammalia; order Carnivora; family Mustelidae; genus Lontra; species Lontra canadensis. Next base: position 120,524,557 of record NW_022630995.1, on the reverse strand, counting down.
TCCATGCAATACGTGCCCTCCATAATACCCACCACCAGGTTCACTCAACCCCCCGACCCCCTGCCCCTCCAAACCCCTCAGTTTGTTTCTCAGAGTCCACAGTCTCTCATGGTTTGTCTCCCCCCTCCAATCCCCCCCCTTTTCTTTCTTTTTTTTTTAAAGATTTTATTTGTTTGAGAGAGAGAGAACACGAGCGGGGTTGGGGGTAGCAGGGAGAAGAGACTCAGCAGGGAGCTTGATGAGGGACTCAATACCAGGACCTGGAGGTCACAACCTGAGTTGAAGGCAGTTGCTTAACTGACTGAATCATCCAGGTGCCCCTTGTGTAACCTTTTCTGAGCTAACTCCTAGGTCATTGTGAATTGTGGATATTGGCAGCAATAATAAAAATACGTGTCCTAAAACTGTATCTTTGGCGGAGGTAAAGTGGAGACAAAGGAATTAAAGGAGAAGTTAATTGAACTACGGGTAAATGCCTTAATTCTTTTTTAAAGTATTATTTCACACAACATATTCGTAATCTCCTTATCCATCTGCGGGCTATCTTCTTTGCTTGTAGTTGCTATATGATCAGAAGATGCATATTGATTTAAATAACAGACAAAGATCCATATAGAAAACTGGTTATTGCAGCACTATTTATAATTAAAAAAATTAGAAACAACTTAACTGTATGTCAAAAGGGGAATGTTTAAGTAGATTTTGGTATGCTTATGAAATGGATTATTAGGCAATCATTAAGAAAGAGATGGACCTTTGTGTCCTGACATAGAATGAGGTCCACGATTTACTGTGAAAGGAAAACAGTAAGCCGCGAACTAGTATGTCTAACATAACCCTCTTTTGTAAATATATACACATGTAAGGTGTATAGCTGTGTGTGTGTGTGTGTGTGTGTGTGTGTGAGACTTGTCTATTACAAACACAGGGGAAAATTCAGGAAGAATTCACAATAAACTTGTAAAAAGGGGTTACTAAGTCCCTAGAGTTAAAGGGGGAAATTATGGGTGATTTTAGTTTATTGTACTTTTAAACATGCATCATCCTGAAACCAGTGGCCCCTAGAAAAACAATTTGAATTGTTTTTTGGACAATATTTGCTTTTAAAAAATCAGGAGTCAAATATGTAAATTAACTATATAAACAAGTTTTCATTGAAACATAAACATTTACAAGTTATTAAAATACATTAGAAAGATGATATAGGGATTTAATAAATGTAGTGAATTGCATAATTCTTTCCTTTTTCTATCTAGGCATGACTAGTGGGTCGAGTTGCTTTTTCTTAGAGGAGACACTGGGCGTGCTTAGTGCTTACCCAGTGTTCACTAAGGAGTGGGTAGCCACTGTTGCAACACCTCCATTAAGTGAGTTCTGTTTTATTCCCATGATACAGCTGAGCAAACTGAGATACAGGGAGGTTAAGTAACTGGCTGAACAAGTGAGGAGGAGATCCAGGATTTAAATTTAAGCAGCCTGGTATAAGTTTATGAATCATCATGGTTGCAAAGTCCAGATTATCTAAAGCAAAACTAATGTGACAGGTCACAAACCATGATAACTAAACTTTTTGCTGTCATCTCACAGAAACCAGACTGGAACATCATCGCAAACTCTCCTGCTTTAAGCGGCACTAGACCACCAGCATAGAAGTTCCCTTCCTAAACTCAGAAAGTTAAAATACAATACATGAATCCTACAAACACTGTCACCTACCCAGTCCTGCTGTAGGTTTGTTTTAGGAAAAACTTTTATTCTTCGATTTGACCTGGTTGAGGGAGTCTTTAGCAGAACAGAGGTAATCATGATGTAGAAAGACTGGAGTAGAGCCTCGCAGTATGAGGAGTTGAACCAGGAGAGCTCCGTCATCACCCCAATCAATATTCCTCCTTGTCAGCAACAACCCCAGACTGTCAGAGACATTTTTCCCTCTGAGTTCATTTCAGCATCAAAGTCCTAAATGATGCATAGAATTCTGCGGCTAGCCCTCTAGGCTCAAATGTTAATCAGAGGCAGAGCAGGCGCCTTTTACTTCACAGAGTTTGGAGAGGAACCAGAGGCTAGGGGTCTTACTTTTTCTTTTTTAGAAGGGTAGCACAAACATGCCTCTGAAAAGGCTTTCACAGTCCCCCACTGTGAATAGAATTTCTGTGACTCTGAAGCTTCTAGGGGCAGACTATACAAAATACATTTTTTTCCCCATCCACACTTCTGTTCTTCTAAGCTTGCCAGGAAGACTTAATAAAAGTCTGTAGGCGGTCATATGAACTGAATTGAAAAGAGGAGCTTAAAGATGGTTTATTGCTTGTTGACTATGGAATGGTCCTCAGCTTTCAAGAATACCATGTCAGTGTTTGTTTTCCACTTCCACAAATGTTGGCATTTCTGCATTTCCTCTTATATTTTGAGGAATATAATTAATGGAATTTGGTGAAAGCAAAGAGTAAGATGGTTAAATAGACAAAGAAAAATAGGCAAACCATTCTGCAGTACTGTTTGTTAACTTGATGCTTGCCAATTTGATAACTGATTGTGTTCTCCCCAAAATTCCTATGTTGAAGTCCTAAGTCCCAATGTGATGGTATTTAGAGATGAGGCCTTTGGGAAATAATTAGGTTCAGAGGAGATCATGGGGGTGGGGCCCTCAAGATGGGATTAGTGCCCTTATAGGAAGAGACACCAGAGCTCGCTGCTCTCTCTTTTTCCTCTCTCTCTTCCCGAGTCTATTTGTATGCACTGAGGAAAGGCCATGTGAGGATAGAGTGAGAAGGCAGCTGTCTGTAACCCAAGGAAAGAGCCCTTATCATAACCTGACCCTGCTGAGACCTTGATATTGGAATTCAAGTCTCCAGAACTGTGATAAATAAATGCCTATTGTTTAAGACATCCACTCTGTGGTATTTTGTTATGGTAGCCTGAGCTGACAAAGAGTGATTTGATCCTTCATGCGTATTTCTGCCTATTGAATGAATTTTAACAAAACACTTTCCTGATTTGGCTAAGAAAATTTTATTTTCTGTTCTAATAGACTGATTTAAAAACCAGCCTTGTACTGGTAGTGTCACTATGACTATAAGTTTGTGGCCCAGTGTGAGAGTTTTAGATAGACAGTCATTACGACAATTATTCCTGACCTTAGCTCTCATTGTGTGTGTACTCTCCACTCACAAATGCACTTGTCGTTTACTGCACATTACCTTAGATATCTTATTGCATCTTAGTTTTTTGTCTCAGTTTGTGTGTTTATGTATTTTGACATACGTGACCATAGCAGTTTGCCTTTGATTGTCTAGAAAACTGGGACTTGCTGTTGTCTTTAATCAAAGCTTAGCAACACTGAAAAGTTGTTCTACAAAGAAACATTATAGCCCCAAATAATTCTGTCACTCGAGAATTAAAAGTAAAGGAACTTTATACTCATAGGGTAAAGGAAAAAAAAAAAGAACTAGAGAAGAGAAAAAAGATGGAATAGAAAACAAAAGCAATGAAGAAAGCAAAACAACAATGAAGAAAGAGTAAGAAATTCAGATACCTGATGCTTTAAAATGATCAACAAAATTGATAAACTTTTTAAAGAATTATTAAGAATAAAAGAATGCAAGCAGGAATATACAATGCTGTGAACAAGAAAGATGACATGAATACAAATACAGGTGCATTTAAAGTGTTATAAGAGAATACTGCATTCAGCTCTATGACAATAAATTTGAAAATCTACACACTTCCTAGCAAAATATAAATCATAAAAATTGATTCAATAGAGGTAGCACACTTGACTTGTCTGATAAATCTAGAAGATATTGGAAACTGAGTAAAGATCCAGCATAGGAAAAAACTACCAGGGAGTTGCAGCTGAGTTATATCTCACCTTAAAGAATAGATGATACCTGTGTTACTTAACTTATTCCAAGCTGTAGAAAATATTGATAAGCCCAGTGAAACGTGTAAAGCCAGAATAAACTTAAATATCAAAATCTGATAGAAAGAATATGAAAGATGGCTATAGACCAATCTCTTGTAAAAATCTAGAAGAGAAACTTCCAAGTAAAATGTGAATAAATAGAATTTTGTATGGTTTATTTCCAGAAGGCAAAAGTGGGTCAATATCAGAAAAATGTAATGTGTAATGCATTAAAAAATGAAGAAAAATCCTATGCTGTAGGTAGATAACTGACAGGCATTTGATAAAATTACACACCAATTCTTTTTTTTTTTATTTAATTTTATTTTTACAGTGTTGCAAGATTCATTTTTTATGCACCACACCCAGTGCTCCATGCAATACATGCCCTCCTTAATACCCACCACCAGCCTCACCCATCCCCCCACCCCTCTCCCTTCCAAAACCCTCAGTTTGTTTCTCAGGGTCCACAGTCTCTCATGGTTCATCTCCCCCTCCAATTTCCCCCAACTCACTTCTCCTCTTCATCTCCCAATGTTATTCCTTATGCTCCACAAGTAAGTGAAACCATATGATAATTGACTTTCTCTGTTTGACTTATTTCACTCAGCATAATCTCTTCCAGTCCTGTCCATGTTGATACAAAAGTTGGGTATTCATCCTGTCTGATGGAGGCGTAATATTCCATTGTATATATGGACCACATCTTCTTTATCCATTTCTCTGTTGAAGGGCATCTTGGCTCTTTCCACAGTTTGGCATTTGTGGCCATTGCTGCTGTGAACATTGGTGCACACTAATTCTTAATAAAAACACTGAGTAAAATAAGATTCATATGAAAGTACCTGCAATAAAGACTACTTTTAAAAAGCAACAATTATTCTGGGGTGCCTGGGTGGCTCAGTGGGATAAAGCCTCTGTCTTAGGCTCAGATCATGGTCTCAGGGTCCTGGATCCAGCCCCACATCAGTCTCTCTGCTAAGCAGGGAACCTGCTTCCCCCGCCTCTCTCTCTGCCTGCCTCTCTGCCTACTTGTGATCTCTGTCTGTCAAATAAATAAATAAAAATCTTTTTTTAAAAAAGCAACAATTATTCTAAACATTAAAACTTCTTCGATTAAAATTAACAGCTAGAGATAATGGCTATCACTCTTACACAATACAATTGTGGAGAGTCTAGGTAAAGCAGTAAGAGAAGAAGACTAAAATAATTGCTTTAAACACTAAAAATAGAACATTAAACATTAAAAAAATTAAAGAACTAACTCTTTTTGTTAATATAAATATATACACAGAGGATCCAAGAAACTCATATACTTGGATTAATAAAATAATTTTATAAGTTTGCTGTATATAAGATAAATTTACAAAATAGTTTTTCTCTACACTAAAAATTAAAACCTAGGGCACCTGGGTGGCTCAGTGGGTTAAAGCCTCTGCCTTCAGCTCAGGTCATGATCCCAGGGTCCTGGGATTGAGCCCCACATAGAGGTCTCTGCTCAGCAGGGAGCCTGCTTCCCTTCCTCTCTCTCTGCCTGCCTCTCTGCCTACCTGTGATCTCTGTCTGTCAAATAAATAAATAAAATCTTTAAAAAAAAATGAAAACGTAGAAAAGGAAATGGGAAAATATTTTACTTATAATAGTAACAAAAACAATAAATTTTCAGGAAATAAATTCAACAAATAAGGCCAGGACCTATATTAAATAGACCCTAAAGAAATTATGGAAGGATACAAAACAAGATCTGAACAAACTGAAAAATGTGTCTTGTACATGGTTGGGAAAGTTAATATCATACATTCCAATTCTCATCAAATTGACATATTTATTTAGTGGAACTCCACTGAATATCATAGCAGATTTTCTGTGAGGTATGAGAATTGTATATAAAATTATTTGAAATTTTATGTGGAAGAATAAATTAATGAGAATAGATAAGTAAAGTTAAAAAATAAAAAAATATAATGGAATAATGAGAAGGAGTAATGTTAATAGCTCTTAGAATATACTACAAATCAGTCTAATCAGTAGAATATGATTATAGGAATAGACAAAAATATCTGTGGAACACATTGGAAATAAAGATATAGATATAACTATATATGAAAATATAATATATACTTAATGTCTTAAAAGTGAAATGTTTCATAGATAATGCTAGCTGAACTAGTATCCTTCTGGAATAAAATTGTGTTGAATTCTTTCTTGTGCCATAGATAAAAATAAATTCCTAATGAATTAAAGAAATAAATGCAAAACATAAAATAGTAAAGATCCTTTAAGAAAATCTAAGGAATACAGAATTCCCACTCAGAATGGTTATTTAGCTAACAACTTAGCCATAATGGTTCTTTAAATGATATACCATTTTCTGGATGGGTTTCTCACTCAAAATATACCAAATAAATGGACTATAAGAAGTGATATTTTAATATTTTGGTTTCAGGCAAAGACATACCAATTACTTAAAACAGTAGTTTTCAGTCAGAGAGAGCATTTATATAATAAATTTGAATTGTCGGTCTTGTTTGGGTAAACCCAAAATATTTTCCTTTGTATACATTCATCAAGGGAGAGGGATCAGGAGGTAATACTTTCTACATATTTTCAATATGTATGTGAACATGTACATATTTCCAATATGTATATGGCAAGCACATACTATTCCTACATTTTTGAAAGGTTTCCTTTTTATTCTTATCTAAAGGCATTTTTCTGGACAATTTGAACATAAGGTAATCATGAATCTCCCAAAAGTTTTAAAAATTGGTAAAGACAATAAGAAAGAAAAAGGAGGGGCGCCTGAGTGGCTCAGTGGGTTAAGCCTCTGCCTTCAGTTCAGGTCATGATCTCAGGGTCCTGGGATCGAGCCCCACATAGGGCTCTCTGTTCAGCAGGGAGCCTGCTTCCCCCCTCTCTCTGCCTGTCTCTCTGCCTACTTGTGATCTTTCTCTTTGTCAAATGAATAAATAAAATCCTAAAAAAAAAAAGGAAATTTTATTAAAAAAAAAGAAAGAAAGAAAGAATAGGAAAAAGCAGAGTCCAAAACATACATGGCATTTTATTTGTGAACTGTATTTGCTTTCCAGTTGTTGTTTATTACTTATGTACACTTGCTTTCACTGTTTAATTAGCACAGTTTTTAATCTGTGAAAATTATTTGGGTATCTCCTGAGTTGCGATGAAATGCACCATAATTTTTCTTCTTAAAATTAGTGGAAATATTTTTTTATTGTGGTAAAAAACACATAATGTGAAATCTACTCTCCCGATAAAGTTTTAAGTGTATAGTACAATCTTATTAACTATATGCACATTGTTGTGCCGCCGACTTCTAGAACTTTTTAATTTTCCTTGACTGAAACACCATACCCTTTGAACAGGACTCCCCAATTCCTCCTGCCTCCAGCTCCTGAAAACCTCCATTCTACCCTCTTCTTCTTGGAGTTGAAATATTTTTAATATTTTTAATTTAATTGCTCTTTATCTGGTGGCAGGATTTTAAAACAAATTTAAGTTTGTAAAGTAAGAAACAGGCTTATATGTACAATAAAAGTAGGGTAGAAGGTAAAGTAGAACAATGTTCTTAATATTAACTGTAAATTCAGAAGTTAGAAAAGAAAAGTGGGACATATTTGCCAATTTAAAGTTTATCTTTAGAAAAGATACCATACCCATGGACAAAGGATTGACTTATGACAATATTTGCAACATAGATGACAAAGGGCTGTCATCTATAATATATAAAGAACTTTCATAAGTTTACAAGTGAAAGGACTAACCATACAGCAACAACAAATGGGCAGAAATCAAAGTATACTATTTATAGAGAAGCCAGTTCAAATGGTCAACAAACATATACAAATGTGCTTAAATTCAGCAGCAGAGAGGAAGATACCAATTAGAGTAAACATGAGCTATGCAATACACCTATCCCAATGACAAAAGTTTAGAAAGTGAAACCCAGTGCTGGAGAGCATTTGGGGAAAAGTTTCTCTCTTATATTGTTGAAACTGTGAATCATGATATCTTTTAGGAAAATAACTATTAAAAAGACAATCATAATAAATAAAATCTAAAAATAAATAAATAAATAAAAAGACAATCATTTTTTCAACATTCACTCTTAGAATCTATCCCATGTAAATAAGAGCACCAGTATGAAAGGGTATGTGTCCAATATTTATATTAACTCATTGTGTATTCAGCAAAAGTTAAAAACCAAGGAAGTGACTATAAATAGGGAAACTTGAATTTTCACACCCACACCGTTAATGTTACGGAGACTGTGTTGAATTTAAAGCTATATTAGTTGACCTGAAGAAATTTCCACATTCATTGTGGAATGAAAAAAAAACCATGATGTGAAAGAATGTCCATGATGCAATCTCATTTTTTGTTTGTAAAGCCATAACTTTGTGTTTCTGTAACAATGTGTGTGCATGAATATATGTGTAGGTATATGTGCATTTATACATGTTTGTGTATGATTAAGTGTACATGGAGAAAAATACAGGTGGACATATTCTAAGTACTTAACATAGGTTAATTCATAACAGGGCTAAGAGGGATGTAATTTGTGATGAGAGAAGGAACAGAGATGGAAAAGGGGAGCAAAAATCAAAAATATAGATTGTGCTTTTCAAAAGTGCCTGTGGTGTCCCGCAGGATGCCTCCAGCTGTAGTTAGCAGACAGTGCTGACTTAACTGGCTTACACAATGACTATATCTGTTCTTTCCTATAACAAGAAGTATTGAAATAGGGTAGACCAAGTTTGATTAATTCCAGGGATAAATTATATTATCAAGGAAACATACTGTTTGTCTTTCTGTCATCCCAATTTATTGGCTATGTTCTTGTCTACCTCTCCCCCAAACTCCAGGTATCACAGGTAGTCACAGTTATGTCCATGCTTTATGTTTATTTTTAGAAATGAAGAAACTTATCCCGGAAGCCTGCCCCTATGTCAGCAACCAGCAGGGGCTATGGAATGTCCAGTACTAGTTTTATTGACCAGATTTACCCTTAGGCTTTGGATGGGAACCTTGTTTCTGAAGGCTGGGCACCTAAATAAAACTATGTTTCTCTTTGCAAGGAAGTGGAGAGAAATGGCTGTTAGGCAAGCGATAGTGAGGCTGTATAGAGCTTAATGCAGTATGTATTTATATTAGAAATATATGTGCTTGTATACTGTATGAAGATATCCATACAATTAAATTTCAAAAAGAAAGCATATGTCCTCGTTGAGAAAAAAAATCACAACAGTAGTTCAATGTGTAATTTTAGAAGTGCAGTACAAGGGCCTCTTTCTGGAGCTTTCAAATTTCAACCCAAATAGAAGAAATTTGCTAGAGAACAAGAAACTCCACCACTGTGAGAAATAATTCTACAATGTTTTTGTGTCACTTAAGTATTTAAGAGGTTAACCTTTTGCTCCACCCCTAAGCAAGCCATTAATCTTCAAGCAATACAGATTTTTTTTTCTTTGTTTCCCCCTTTTTAAATTTGCTTAAGGAAAACTTGGTAGAGTCTCATCCACCCCTATGCAATGTGCAGGATTATGCTTTGTGACCCTATTGTGTTGACTTTTAAGATAAGAGCTCTTAAGGATTTTTAAACCATCAAGCAGTATCCGTCAGAACAAATAAAGGAAAGATTGTTCTATTCTTTTCAGGCAGGATAAATTCTGTGACCTATCTTTTCTGTGACCTACAAGGCTTTAGGAGAAGAGCTTCCAGAGTTTTATTGGCAATGCCACTATTAGAAGGACTTCCCTCTCTCTTGCGAGCTCTTTGGGGGTCAGTCTTAAAGCAAGCATTAAGTGAATGGCTAATGGAATTAAGGGTATAATAATAGAAGGATATAGTGAGACAATTGTATTAACAAGAAATAAATCATGTTGAATGTAAGGTAAGTGTTTTTTAATTGATTGATGGGAAGGATGCTCCACAGGTTTTGTCGGGGACTAACAGCCATTTACCTCCCCATCTATAGTAAAAAGTCAAAATGCAGGAAAAAGAGATAAGAAAATTATGCAGTGGGAAGATAAATTATTCAGAGAGGATGGCCTTTTTTGTGCTGACATCACTAATGTGAAAAGGCATTAAATCTTTGACACTAGCTTCATTCCTTAGGAGCTATGGGGCTAACGCAAGGTTTGTAGACATAAAAACTGAAATGTCTGCTCCTAAAGCTTTCCTCTGTGCCATGAACAACTTCCAAGGTGACTGGATACCTGAAGAAATAGCTGGTTCTCTGCTTTCCAAGTTGAATAACAATCTTACACTTTAAAAGTTAGCCTCTTGTCTACATTATTATTTTTCATCTAGTCTTCAGAGCTTACATGCCCTAATATCAAGGATCTAGGACATTTTAAAGTACTATTGTATAGAAAAAAACTTAATGCTGAATTTTAAAACTAAAATGCTTTGCATTTTACTCTCACAGTTACCAAGTCCCCTCTTTTTGAATTTAGCTCCTCTTATATCCTACATAATCCTCTTTCTTCTTTCTCTGCAGCCATTCTTGCTACTTAGTTACTCGGACAGCCCATTTCAGACCAGCAATACTGTACAGACTTTTTCCTGTAAGTCAGATGCGAGGGAAAGTAGGTAGGTTCAATCTATGTGTGTTATGCTTCTTGTTACAACTACTTTAAGACTTGCTTTAAATCTTCCCTGTTCCTTTATCATGATTTTTCTATTGCCTTTGGTTACTTTATTAACTAGGTTTATAAATAGTAATCCAGGAAACTTTCTTCATAATGTTAGAAACAGCAAATAATGCATAACAACAATGAAAACTGGCTTTTATCAATATCTCCAAATTTTGCCAGTTCTGGATTTTTAGAGAGCTTTATCCATTGTAAATTATCTGGTCTTCCCCCCACCCCTTCTTCTTTTTCTGCTGTTGGAAGGGAGTAGGGCTGGCAATTACTGGATACCTGCTATGAGCTAGGCACCATATTAAGCATTTCACATACATTATTTATATTTATTCTTTATAGCCATTCTTTGCAGTAACTATTAACATCATTTCACCAATAAGGAAATCAAGGCTTAGGGCGATTAAGTACTTTCTCCAAGCTCACATTGCTAATTAGTGGTAAGGGGTAGTATTGCTATCGAGTGGAAGGTCTAAGAACCTCCAGAGATTCTTCCAAGTATAACTGTCATATGTTGGGTTCTCTGAAGTAGATGTAAGAAGAAGTATGGAGTGCAAAGTATTTACTAGGGCGAAAGGAAAGGAGAGAAAGTAGGATGGGGCACAGGAAGTAGTCAAACCCCAATGTTAGCCCTGTAACACTTTGGACAACCCAGTGAGGAAATTCTGAGCAAACATCCCATCTGAGCATCCTGCAGGGGGCTGAAATCTCTCACCTTGCTCAGTCAGGCTGCTCCACGAAGGACATGACCTCCTGCAAGGAGGCTTGAAAAGCTCCAGGAAAGACCTGATTAAGAGGCAGCAAGTCCTTCCCAGAAAGATCCGAACAGCACATCTCTGTGTCTATCTTAAAAATAACTTCATGCTTTCTATATTGGACAGTACAAAATGGACTAGTAAAATGGTTTCTTTTGTCATTGTTTTTGATTGTGTTATCCAGTGGGATAGGGGATATATGATGGGTGAATTTGGATAAAGAATGTAAGCTTGGATTCTTTGTTAATAAGGTTGTACTCTGCATGGACCCTTACCTCATTTTCTCCTCAAAGAGTTGGACAGATTTACTCATTTTGTATCCAATGACCAATGACTGTTCCAACTATACTTCCTAATGTCTATTTCTTTCCATGGCAAAGATCAAGTTGACTGACTTTACCTTTGTTTGGCATCACTTACTCTTCCACATTTTTTGAACACTCAATCTTCTTCTTGGCAGGCTCAGTTCTCTCTATCTTATACATTTACTGATCTATAAATTAGTGTATAGTTTTTGCTCAGTTGCCTTTCATTCCCGTTACACATTTTAGCCAATAAGAACATTAATTTTAAAATATCTAGTGTGTTCTCCCTACTTTTTATGTATAGTGGCCTATGTATAAAATAAACCCATTTATCTAGTTGTTTAGAAATATTTCATTATGAATTTGTCTTTAGTGTACCTTCCTATTGATTTCCCTTCAGCCAATATTTTGACCAGGTTAACATGACAGGATCATCACAGTTTATCCTATTGATATCTTTTTGTGAAATAAGGCAGGACTCATACTTCAGGTTGCAAGTTCTTTAGGTTTCACCACTTGCTCAACCTGAGATACTATTTATAATTGCTTTCTAGAAATTTGATTGGTTTTATTGGTTTTCCAGCCCACTGTGAAAGTAAATACAGGAAACTTCATTTAAAGTGGAGTGGGGAGCCTTTAAGTGGAGCTCTGACATTCATACCACTCATTGCAGACTGCATAACCCAATAGGAAGAAGGAAGGTAATATCGACAAGGGAGGGCACTTTTTACATAGGATTTATCTCCTGTCTTTAAGAAAAGGAAAGAAGATCCCACACTGTCCTACCAACAAGGGCTGGATCCGAGGACCCTGGGATCATGACCTGAGCTGAAGGCAAATGCTTGATGACTGAATCACCCAGGCACCCCTCAAACTCTTATTCTTAATAAGGGTAATAAGAGTTCTTAATAAGAGTTAACAAAATAAACTTTTGTTCAGAACAACCTACACATATTTTCTCCTATAACCTAATAAAAACTGACCTCTCATTTGTCTCTTTAGGTTTGCCTATGGTTTGCCATAGCTTGCTTGTCCTGAATTGCAATTCCTTTGTTATTCCCAGACACATTCAATTTTTTTTTTTACTCAAATAAAATTGCTCTTTTGTTTAAAGTTAACATCATCAACCTATTTACCATTACTGATTTTGTGGTCGGTGTTCTTATCTAAACTATCCACCAAGTTTACATAAAGTTTTTTATTTCCCTGCCATAGTTCTTTTAACACTAATAATCACAATTCCTGTCTTGCTAATTCAACATTCTTTCTTAAGAGTATATACTTTCTCTCTCGTGTTTTCTTGGAATATACTTGTGTTGGAAAGATTGGCAACCTCCCCTCCCCTCCCAACTCCATCATAGTTAAATTCTAAATGAAATGGATGTAATCATCCTGATCCATTCCCAGGGTAACAAATGACCTTTATGACTAATGTAGTACTATATGATTGTGGTAGGATTTAGGTAAACAGGGAAAGAAATTAAAACTCTTTTACATAATAACGAGAGAACACTGATTCTAAAGGTAGAATTGATTTTTTGCTTGTGGAGGAAAGGTTCGTTTCTGTTTGGGCTTAGACCAGTGTAGTTCAACATTCATATTACTGGCATTTTGAGCAAGATAATTTTTTATTGGGGAGCAGGGCTCTCCTGTACATTGTAGGATGTTTAGCAGCATCTTTGGCCTGTACTGCAAGATGCCAGCTGCAAACCACCCTCTCTGCCAAGTGGGACAACCACAAATGTCTCCAGATATTGTCACATGTCCCTGAGAAACAAGATTGCCCTAGACTGAAAACCACTGGCATAGACAATACTTCTCAGGGATGGTGGTTAGGGGAGAGGAAAAAGGAAAGGTTGTCGAATGATTTGTGAAAAGAACTTAGGGAAGGGAAGGAAGGCCCCAGTCTGGAGTAAGGTGCATTGTCCATAGAGAATTTTCCTTCTCTCATAAAAGTCTAAGTCTTAAGGTACCATCATTTGGAAATTCAAATGAAAGTTCAAGTGTACTAGAACTTTAATCTCTACTCTCCTGTGCTGTAATTATTTTCTGAAATTTCCTTAACATTTCAATGAAGGTATTCGATGCATTTTCCTGAATGGGTAGCACAAGGTCTTGGAAACAATGAATGCAAATCTGAGGAGGGATTCATGGGTTCCATTAGGGAGGGGGCCCCAATCCTAAAGCAGTCAACTATGATCAAAGGAGGTTGCTCTTTGTATCATACGAGTTTCTGTTGCAGCCATATGGCTGAGAAAAAATTTCAGCAGTTCCTGGAATAATTATAATATTTCCTTAAATTTATTGGGTGCTTACTATACACCAGATACCATATTAACTATTTTAACTGTATGATTTCATTTATTTCTCAACTATATTTTGAGGAAGGTACTGTTTTTAATTGCTCAATATTACCGAGAGAAAACAAACTCAGAGTTAGTAGACATTTTGTCTTGTTATTTAGGCAGGATATGATAGAACTGAGTGAGACAACTTGGCACTATAGCCAATGATCTAGGCTCCTTTCCAGAAGGTGATGGAGTGGTGCTAGGCAGAACATTCCATTAGAGTCCATTACACTTACAGACCCATAGTCCTAGGTTATACTAGAAGTCCAGCATTATCTCAAATACAATGATAAATTCCAAAGAGGGCTAATCATTGAATACTGAAAAAAAATCATTATTAATGGAATTCATATGCATATATTAGATATTATATCTTTGACTTAAAAAGCTAAATACAATTATAGGTATTTGGTTATATGTAGTTATCTTGTATAAAATAGCATCTTAATATTATTTAATATTATAATGGAAATACTGTCATTATCTCCTACCAGATAAGGTTCCTTGAGATATTACTTGCACCTTTCACGTATGTTTCTAGTCTTAGAGCCAACTGACAGGCTGTTGATCTAACATAGAGCCATTTCTCCACTCTTCCATTCTCCATATTCCATCACCAACATCTGCCTTCAATTTGACCTTGGACTGTAGTCTATGAATCCTTGTTTTCTAGTATCCCAAGGAGAGGTTAAGTCAACTCCTGAGAGTTGAAATGATGATACGGATTTAATCTCAGGAGTGGGAATGGGACCAGAGCCTTGGGAAATGTGGAAATGTCAAACAGCAGAAGTCAAAAAAGCATTAGGGAGGAAATAAGAGAAGAACGAGATAAAGAACAGAGAGGCCAGGGATCAAGTAAGAGACCAAAATGTGCTGTGATCTCAGTAGTCATAGTTTCTGATTTTCACCATCATAATAAAAATAAGACAGGGCCTAGGAGTCAAGGATCAAATTATTTGAAGGTACTACAAACAGTTTGGAAGTGGGTGATCCTGGTTATAATGCTAGGTAAGGAAGCAAAAGAAGCCATGAAGGGAAATGGTGGACTGGGAGAAATGTAATTGTGTATGTCAAGATAAGAGATAGAAAATCAGGAGCACTGGGTGTGGTGCAAAAACAATGAATACTGTTACGCTGAAAAAAAAAATAAAAAGAGAGAGAGAGAGAGAGAGAGAGAGAGAGAGAGAAAAGCAGGATGTTGAGGGCAGGAGGAGGGCATTCCAAATATTAGATGTTGGATGTGGAACAAAATTATCTCTGTATCACATTGTTGCCAAATGGTGGTTAACCTCCCCCCCCTTTTTTTTTAACAAGAGGAGAAGCACTGGCAGTAGTTATGATTTGGGTTCTTAGACCCATCTCCTAATATTCAGTGTTGTTCTTTCTTTTTCCTCAGAAGCTTTGATGATACAAATTCTTTCTTTTTTTTTTAAATTTGATTTTATTTTTTCATTGAACAAGATTCATTGTTTATGCGCCACACCCAGTGCTCCATGCAATACATGGCCTCCTTAATATCCACCGCCAGGCTCACCCGTTCCCCCAACCCCCTCTCCTCCAAAACCCTCAGTGTGTTTCTCAGAGTCCATAGTTTCTTATGGTTGGTCTCCCCTTCTGAATCCCCCACTTCATTTTTCCCTTCCTTCTCCTAATGTCCTTTGTGCTATTCCTTATGTTCCACATATAAGTGAAATCATATGATAATTGTATTTCTCTGCTTGACTTACCTCACTTAGCATAATCCCTTCCAGTTCTCATGTCAATGCAAATGTTGGGTATTCATCCTTTCTACTGGCTGAGAAATATTCCGTTCTATATATGGACCACATCTTCTTTATCCATTTGTCTGTTGAAGGCTGTCTTGGCTCCTTCCATAGTTTGGCTATTATGGACATTGCTGCTATGAACATTGGGATACATGTGCCCCTTCTTTTCACTACATCTATATCTTTGGGGTAAATACCCAGTAGTGCAATTTCAGGGTCATAGAGTAGCTCTGTTTTTAACTTTTTGAGGAACTTCCATACTGTTTTCCAAAGTGGCTGTACCAACTTACATTCCCACCAACAGTTAAGAGAGTTCCCCTTTCGCCACATTTTATCCAACAGTTGTTGTTTCCTGCCTTGTCAATTCTTGCCATTCTAACTGGTGTAAGGTGGTATCTCATTGAGGTTTTGATTTGAATGTCCTGATGGCTAATGATGTTGGACATTTCTTCATGTGTTTCTTAGGCTATCCTAGATCTAACCCAACAAACTGGTAGGCATGAATCTATAGGACAATGTTAAGACAAAACTTCTCAGTGCCGTCAAAAGGTTTGAAAACTTCATGTCTACATCCCTGAAAATTGTTTACTTAAGTTTTATATACCCTTTGGCTTCTTTTTCTTATAGGGAATCATTCATTATTATAGGTCAATCTGGTGTCAATCTAGTGACAACTCAAAATCTGTTGCATGAAATTGACTGTAGCAGTTCTTAATTTTTCTGATCATTTCATAGTATCATTTCCTGTGAATTACTTTAGCTTTGCTATTAAATAAGGATTTCAGAATGTCAGTACAATTTTGCCCTGGGTAAGCTCTGAGGTAGTGTTCTTAGTTCTCCTTTGAGATGACTCTCTTTATATCTTTTAAGATATTTCTAATTTACAGAATCATTTACTGTCTAGAGGTCTTGAATTGTCAGACATAATATTTCTACAGTCAATTCTAACTCCCAAATTTTGCTTTCAGCAAAAGAAAGATTTGGTGCAAAAAGTTGAATATAGATGGTGGCACTCTAAGCTCAAGTTATGCTGTTTTTTTTTTTTTTTTTTTAATGGAGGAGCTATGTGCAATCTTACAAGAATGTTTTAATATTTAATATACAAGAACTGTAATTTTTCATTGGTAATTGAAGCTAAATCTGAAGCATTAAGAAATTAACCACAGAAGACTGAATCTTTCAAATGAAAGATAATGTCCACTGTTGAGTAGGGCTTTGTTTTGATTAATGCAAAGATGGGAGTAGAAGTGGGGGGAAGCTCCCTGACTCTTCATATGTTTCCAAATGAGGTTTTGTGTTATCTAATATCTGCAAGAATCAGTTTATTGAGCTATGGGCTCATGGAATAAAGAAATTGGATTTATATGATGAGCTGGTAAATCTACTGCCTGACTATTATAGCCAGAGAATTTATACGTTTATTTTTTTTCCTTTACTACTAGGTGGAGAATTCTGGGTACTGGTTAGAATCAGACTTTAGAACTAGCCTGCCTGGTTATGGCCTTGGCTAGGTTTTCTTTTCTGTGATTCAGTTTTTTAATCTGTACAATGGAGATGATGATAATACTAATATTCCTATGTAGTTGTGAGGATTAAATATATTAATAAATTCAGAACACTTCATCTCTGGCACAAAATAATAGCTAAAAAATCATACCTATTTATTTTTTTCTGGCATCTGAATTTCACATTTACAGGGCTGGTTTTCTTTGGTCAATTTAGCTTTCAGTCCTGTTCTGTGGTTTAGGATGCTCATTGACTCAATTTCATTGTTAGGTTGACCAAGAACATGCCTTCTGTCATAAATTCATAATATTGAAAGAACCAGATTTGCAAGTAGATGTTACCTCACAGCTTAGTGCTAAAGTCTTATTTTGTAGCTACCTTGTTTCTTAGATACAAATGCTATAGAAACCTATACTGCATTGTACAGGGGTTGTGTCTGACATTTATTAAAGAACTGTTTTAAACTGTGGGAAAGAAATAAAAGTCTTTTTGAAGCCTAAGATACGTCAGCCAGATAAAGCTTATAGTAAGAGAGGAGTACCAAAAAGTGTTTAAACATGGCTAGATTATTTCAACAATGAAATGTTAGTTGCAGTAAATAGTTATTGAACTCTGGTTGAGAGAGCTTAAACTCTTAATACAATGTGTGGTACATAATAACCACTCTCTATCTATTTGGTGGTAATATGGCATGTTATGAGCTAAGTATTTTACATGTATTCTCTCATACAATATGACACTATGATGAAGTGAATTGTTTTGCCTTTTACAAGGGTGGAGACTGAGTCCTGGAGAAGTTAAATAACTTGCCCAGGGTCCCATATGAGTAAGTGGGACAATATAGACTTGAATGCAGGCTTGACTTTAAAACCCAACATCTTATTCATAGGTTCTATTGCTTCTCAATGCTTTGCAACAGTTTGCAGAACCCCTGTGATCTGCTTGGTAATTGTGAACAGCGTAGTAATATCCTTGTAGAGACCTCATGAAAAATAATGATGTTGTAAGTGCTTTGTTGTGGCAAACAACATTTAAGTCATTTAACCTTTCCTAACGTCAGGCTTCTCACTTATCAAATGGATATAATAATATTTACTGTATACATTATTGTAAGGATTAAATCAGGAAAAATATATGAAGCACCCAACACACAATAAACCTTCAGTAGATATTATTTCCCCTTCTCTTTCTCTTTTTGTGCTAGGCACTGGCCATTTACTGCATGGACTATAGACAGAATATCTGTGGGGTTCTCTCAATTCAATTGATAAGTCACTGTTAAATCATTTTAGTAATATAATAAGAGATAAGATGCCATTATAGTGGGGGGAAATTTAAACAAGAGACTCACTTAACAAGGACTTCTTCTAATCATAGTCCCAAAAGGACTGCACCCTGTCATCCCACAATTCAACCAGATAAGGATGCATTTGCAGACAATAACTGATAAATCTCTACAAGTCCTATAGTTACAGAGCCTTGGCCACAGGAGGCATTCAATACATAATTTCTTGCTTCATTAATTCAAAGAAGAGGAATGAAAGAAGATATTGACCATCTTGACTTTATTTTAATAATTTTAATAGTCAAATTGTAGAGGTCATTCTTTTATTTTTAATTTTCCCATAGTTTTCTAGCACATTGATTTTTGTTGAGACTAACTAGAACACTTAGGCATTGAATCATTAAACCAATCATCTGAGAATCTGGATGTACTATCTTTAATGTTAATTTGTATTTTATTTTATTTTTTAATTTGAATTCAATTAATTAACATACAGTATATTAATAGTTTCAGAGGTAGAGTTCAGTGATTCATCAGTTCTGTATAATACCCAGTGCTCACTGCATCACCCAGTAATCCCATTCCTCCACTCCCTTCTCCTCCAGCAATTCTCAGTTTCTTTCCTATGATTAAGAATCTCTTACGGTTTTTCTCTCTCTGATTATATCTTGTTTTATTTTTCTCTCTTTTCCCCTATGATCTTCTATTTTGTTTCTTAAATTCCACATATGAGTGAAATTATATGATAATTGTCTTTCTCTGATTGACACTCTTCACTTAGTGTATTACCCTCTAGTTTCATCCACATCATTGCAAATGGCAAGATTTCATTTTTGATGGCTATATAGTATTCCATTGTTCATATATACCACTTTTTCTTTATCCATTCATTTGTTGATGGACATCTGGGCTCTTTCCATAGTTTGGCAACCGTAGACATTGCTGCTATAAACATTAGGGTGCAGGTCCCCTTTGGGTCATTACCAAACAAAGTTGGTTGGAAACTTTTCCTCTATGTAGGTAATCAGTCTGTAAGAGTCCTGGTGCACCATCTGGGCCCATGCTGAATCTTCAGCACAACTGGCTTGGTCCGTTCCCCCACAAGGACATAGAATTATCTGAATTATAGCTCTTATTTCTGAGTATTTGCCACATGTCAGTTATATTTATTAGTTCTTTTCATAAGTGAAATCATTTAAATTCACAGTAACATTATAGGTATTTTACAGGTGAGGAAGCTGAGACCCAGAGAATGTAAGTACCTTGCAAAGTGTTCTACAGGTAGCAAGTGGCAGAGCTGGAATTCTGCCCTAGATAGGGTTCAATATAGATATTGTGATTTGCTTCTTTATTATTTAGCCTCTGAAAAAGTCAGGTGCTGACCTTAACCCCACACACAGCATTTTCAGGAACTTAGCCTCACTGCATGGACACTTTCCAGTGACATCTGTGGGAGGAAAAGAAGCAGACCTTCCTTTGCCTCCCACGGGTCTGCTGTGGGTCTGTTGGCATCACCTAGCTCATCGTCACGATCATTCTTAAAATGAGATGCAGCTGCTTTCTTCTTTAGCAAGGTTTATACATCAGTCTGCCCTCATTAAACCTCCCTTTTCTCTCTTTTGCTTCCTTTTTCTCTTCATGGGATTTTGTGGGTGATTAACTACTTGACTTCTGTGAAGACAACTGGTTGCTACTGATAAAATGGTCAGCTGCTTAGGAAAAAAACCTCTTTGATGCTGTATTAAATTGACTATTATCTTCCTTTTTTTTTTTTATTTTTATAAATTGAGAGCCACAGTAGTGATGGAGCAGCAGGATGACAGAATGTGGGGACATTGCCAGTCCCCTCGATAATGGCCCTGCTACTTTACCTGGCCATCAACTCCTTCCTGATTCTCTCCCAGGGAAGCAGCAGGCCCTGAGGTCCCAGCCTGGGAGAGAGCTGCAGAATGAGGCTTCACAGTGGGGGTGAAGATTAAGCTCTGAGTGGCATTCCTGCAGAGGGTTTAAATGGTGCCAATTTGGGATAGATTTGTCCTGGAGGTCTGCTGAATTCCACCTTTTCTCTCAGTGAACACTAGTGATTACCTCTGAGTGCCCCCAGACCGCAGCTGCCCATGTGTCAAATACAAATGGCTCCAGCTAGGAGCTCATTGCTATCCCTTTGTTTATCGTGGGCTGTTCATTCTGCCTCCCCGAGCCCTTCCTCTTCCTGGGCCACTTATGCCACTTTTGCTTGTGGTCTCAGATTCACACTGAAATGCTTTGAAAATGCAAGGGAAAACAAAGGTTTAAACCTGGGTAAAGGAAAATCACTTGGACATCTTTTGACTCAAAAGCTGCTATAAAAACTTAAATCATTATTATTCCCAAGGGTTAAAACAACTTCATTGCCACCATGCTGGCTAAGAGGTGTTCAGGTTCTCAGCATGGCTTGGCTGACACCAGTGGCTGGACCAGCTACTGGTACAGTGGCTCAGCCTTGCTTGCTTGATAATTGTAAGGGGCTGCTTTCCTCACACCATACATAGAAAGCTATTTAATTAAGTTTTCTGTAAAAGAGAGAACTTGGGGATTATCTGTTGTTCCAAATCTGTGCCTCCCCCATAAGTAAAAAACAAATGGAATTCAAATTAAGTTTTAGATAATCATCTAAATGCAATTTGTGTAAAAATTCTGGGAACAGATTGCTATGGATGTTTTTGGCTCTGGACATGTTCCATAGTCGATCGCTGATTATTTTCTCATTAAATACAGTGTGGCTTTTTGTTCCATTTACTCCCAGAAGTCAGAGAGGCAGCAGGAATGGAGTAGAGACTCTTGGGAGATGAATGTAAGGACACAGAACTCTTGCCCTCTTCATTTGTTCTATTTACAACAATAGATATCTCATAGACCCTTCCAATGAGAATAAAGCTGCAGCAATAATAGGAGATAAATGGTGTTTTTATGAGGAAAGGTCAAGGAATACAGAGAAGAAAAAAATCAGGAATTAATTTTTTTTAAAACTACATGAATCATTGTTTTAGAGAACTTAAGCCTAAAAAATTTGCAACAGGAAAATTAAATAAAAGTGGCATTCATTCAATTCACAAAACAGGCATTTATTGAATGTCCCACTGTGTGCCAGGCTGCAGAACAGATGAAAAGATTCAATCTTTGAGCTTAAAGAACATGCATTTTATACACATTTAAATATGTAATTTTTTTGATGAAATGGGCTATTTTATTTCATTTTTTCTTTGCTTTATTTTTAATTTATTTTTTATGAAGAATAATTAACATAGTGCTATATTAGTTTCAGGTGCGCTATATGGTGACTCAATAATTCTGTACATGACTCAGTGCTCATTATAAGTGTCCTCTCAATCTCCTTCACCTATTTCATCCATTCCCCTACCTACCTGCTCTCTGGCAACCCCCAGTTTGTTCTCTATATTTAACAGTTTGATTTTTGGTTTGTCTCTTTTCCTTTCTTTGTTTCATTTCTTAAATTCCACATATGAGTGAAATCATATGGTATTTGTCTTTCTCTGGCTTGTTTCACTTAGCATAATACTCTCTAGATTCACCCACTGTTTTGCAAATATCAGGATTTCATTCTTTTTCATTGCTGAGTGATATTCCATTATATCTATACCACATCTTTTTTTTTTTTTTTTAAAAACATATAATGTATTATTGGCCCCAGGGGTACAGGTCTGTGAATCGCCATCTATACCACATCTTTATCTGTTCATCTACTGATGGACACTTGGGTTCCTTCCATATCTTGCCTATTGTAAATAATGCTGCAGGAAACCTAGAGGTGCATTTATCTTTTTGAATTAGTGTTTTGTTTTCTTTGGGTCAATATCCAGTTGTAGAATTACTGGATCATATGGTAATTTCTTAAATAAAATTTTATGTATATTAAATGTTCTTCCCAGGCAGGACATCGGAAATTCACTAAATAAAATTAGGCCTTAGAAGCCTTACCTTCTCTACCTGCAAGCCTCCTCCCTCCTCACCCTCAACCATCCCCTGCCCCCTCATGACCTAAACCACACAGGTTTTGACTTATAGGGTACTGTTAAATGCTCCATTTCAAATGCAAAATGATGTAATAGGAGTGCAAGTGTTCTGAATCACTGTCTCAAAAACCTCTTTGGCCCCGCACTTTGAGAACTCAGTGCTGGTGTAAGCTAGAAGGGTAGACCTTTCCATCTGCTAGATTTTTGTGTCTTGAAAACCATACTTGGCTCTCCTATTTTGGTTTACTTTGTTCATATTTCTTAAAAAAAAAAAAAGTGACTTTATTGTCCTTTACCTCCCCTGCTCTTACTTTTACCAGACAGTTACTTTAATCATTGAGTTCTTTTGGCTTATAGTAACAGACAATTTAATAGTGGCTTAGGGATTTATTTATTTTACACAGTAAGAAGTTCAGAAATAGGTTGATCAGGGCTGGTGTGATACTTCAGTGATGCCATCAGGCACTAAGTTTTTTCCATGGTTTGCTTTGCCATCCTTTTTATGTATGCCTTTATCTTCTTGATACTTGCCTCATTGTTATAAGATGGCTGTCACAGCTCCAGGTAAAATATCTGCATTACAGTCAAGAAGTTGAGGAAGGAGAAAGAAGAAAAGGGTTATGACAGCCAAAAGTATTATCCATTTTTTAAATGTCAAGACATATCAAAGCTCTCCCAGAAATCCCACCTAATAAATGCCTCATTGTTTATATCTCAGAACTGTATCACATGGTCTGTAAGGCAGGCTGGGATATTCAGGGATGATGGTAGGTATTGAGTTGCTAATCAGCAAAGGAATGGCCACACTGTGGTCTTAAATCACATGTGGTACTCAAAATTGAAAAGGGTTGGGGAATCTAACTTTGAAGTGAATTAATATTAGTCCTAAAGTCATAATGATGTTCTCTCATCTAACCAAAAAAGTAATTGCCATAAGACATCAATACTTGGGGAAGAGGGGAATTATTTGGGACTTCTTTCTTTAAAAATTTTTTTTAAATTAATTAATTAATTTATTTATTTATTTATTTATTTAAGAGAGAGAGCACAGAGGAGAGTGAGAGAGAAACCTAAGTAGATTTCAGGCTGAGCATGGAGTCAGACATGGGGCTCTATCTCACAACCCTGAGATCATGACCTGAGTTGAAACCGAGAGTCAGCCACCTAACCAACTATGTCACCGAGGTGCACTGGACTTCTTTTTTTAAGTAGTAGTTTTCTTGAAATCAAGAGAACATAAGCAAACATTCTTCAGTTTTCATCATAGATCTCTTCATCTAAAAATAAAAGATGAATGTGAGACAGGTGAACTTAAAAAGAAATTGAGCACTGATTCCTGTTAGACTGGCCTTGACTTCTTTAAGGCCTTAAAGACTGTGGGCTATTTTAATTTTCTGACAAAAAATTTTCATAATATTATCAATAGTGTCTTCATATGCTTTTCCTTTTTAATTTAATTTTATTTTTTCAGTGTTGCGAGATTCATTATTTATGCACCACAACCAGTGCTCCATGCAGTACATGCCCTCCTTAATACCCACCACCAGGCTCACCTACCCCACCCCCACCTCCAAAACCCTCAGTTTGTTTCTCAGAGTTCACAGTCTCATGATTTGTCTCCCCCTCCAATTTCTCCCAATTCACTTTTCCTTTCCTTCTCCTAATGTCCTCCATGTTATTCCTTATGCTCCACAAGTAAGTGAAACCATATAATTGACTCTCTGTGCTTGACTTATTTCACTCATCATATGCTTCTTATAACCAAAAGATATACATTTACTGATTAAATGAACTGCTAATTTTTCTTCATCACAATGACTCAATTTTAGTTGCTAGATAACAACAAAATTAACAAGAGCATCCAAATTTTCTATTTTTTTTTTTTTTTGGCATTAAACCAGCTGCCTTTAGTTATGGAACAATTTTCATGAAACTTCTTTTGCCCTATTAAATGTACAAATAAAAGATTTCTATGACATGTACACTATCTTTCTCTTCTGCATCTAACTTTGTCTTCTTTGGATCAAGAAAGATGTTGCTTCAAGATTCAGAGAGATTAAATTTGAGAGTGACATCTTCTTGGGCACTCCAATCCATCACATCAGAGAACCCAATTACCTTAGTGATCATTGACTAACTACTGGTAAGAGAATCTCCAAAATGCCGTCCTTCTAAGCCAAGGCCCAAGTACAAATAAAGCTTTCAACTAACCAGAGCATGCTACAGTTTCAGCCTCTATTTGCAAGGAGATACTTTATAAGTCTGCTCCTCTGGTTTACTGCTTATTTTTTCAACAGAAGGACCAATACCAGGGAGTGATCACTTGGCTACCACAAACAGGTCTTAGTGCTTGTAAAGCCTACATATATCACCATCCTTACTTGAACTATTTCACCCATAGCCTCACAGAAAAGGAATTCAGAGAGTTTTCTCTGTTTCTAGATTAAAATCTTTCTGGGCCTGCAGGCTGAGAAGTAGGGAGAGTCCCTCCTCAGCTGATATGTATAGCTGTGAAAATTCAGACCTGGAAGACTAAGGGGCTTATGAGTCACCAGGAGTGGGACTTTCCAAATCTCACCCTGGTAATGTTTTTCTCTAGAGATTAGATTTTTATACAAGAGAAGAGATGTTCAGCAGTGTATTTCTTATGCTTTAAAATAGGCAGCAGTGCATTGTAAACTACTGAGACTTTAGTATTTGATAAAGTAGGTCCTTTATTAAAAAAGAGGCATAGGAAAGTGCAGTGATGTACCCAGCCCCTAGAGCAAATGAAAGGTGGAATGAAGTGTGAACTTAGGACCATGGTTCTATCTGTGAAGAGTAATATAGTGTCTGTTTTCTTACTTGTGATCACCTATTTGTTGTGACAGATGCATCATTGAATCCAAAACACCCATCAACTCATCTCAGATCTTTTGAAGAACACTGATATTATTAAAGTCATTTAACAAAGACTTATTGAGGCAGCTTGTTCTAGGCACTGTGCAAGGTGCTGGGCATACAAAGATGAGCCAGACATATCCATTTAGGAGCTCATATCTAGAAGAGAACTGTGAGGACAGACATTTAGAGCAATAATTCAAACACAGGATGATCTGGGTCCAAATGAGGGAGATGTAGACAAAGCATTGTGATGTAATCTAGTATAATGGTGAAAAGCATGAACCCTGACTTCAGACTTCCTCTTTCATGTCCTAGACTCAATTCAGTAGCACTGTGATCCTGACAAGTCACATAGGTTTCTCTGTGACTTAATCTCCTTACTTGAAAAATGTGCACGATAATATTACTTACCACTTTTTTTTGTGGAGATTAAACAACGGACCGTATATAAAGTACTTATAACATTGGCTAAATTCATAGTAAGTGAAATATGAGTTTTGGCTCTTGTTATTATTACATGGAACCCCCCAAATAAGGAGCTCTACCTTCCTCTGCTGGGGACAGTTCTGTAGAATAGATGATTCTTGACCTGGGTCATGAGGAGTGAGCAGTTTATCAGAAAGGACTACTGAAGATAGGGACCCTCCAGGAAGAGAGAGAAGCATGGGCAAAGGCACAGGAATTCTGTGTGGCTGATGAAAAGTCTGTGACTGGGATGGGGGAAGGAGAGAAGGTAAAGATGAAGTTAGGGAATTGGCCTCATAGACCATGCAAAGGAGTTTAGACCTTAAAATCCTATACAGGAAGAGCAGCTGTGAATCCTTCTAAGTAAAAATCACATGATCTAGTTTGTGTTTCTGAAAACTCACTATGTAACCATCATAAGAAGTGAATTGGAAAGGTGGGAGTATGGAAGAAAACTTCAACCAATCTTTATTCATTGTTTACTAAGTTCTGGGCATTAGAAATAAAAACAGGTGTAGGCAATTCTCTTTCCTTTGAAAGACCTGGAACCTGTCTGAGGGGCAAAGATACATGCACTTAAATGCAGTACAGTTTGATTAAGTGTTATTCTGTAGTACATCCAAAGCAACATAGGACCACCAGGGATGAAACAATTAATTCTGTGGGTGGATATGTGGGGGTCACAAGACATTCATGAGGAGGTGGCATACTAACAGTATAATCACATGGTGTGTTCATGGACTAGTCCACATCAAGAGTGGTTTGAGATAGTGTGTACATGGGAGAACATGTAGAAAAGAAAAGTGAATTTGAATGCCATGTGAATTGAGGGTTGTCTTTATGTATAGGGAGTTGGAACTATCAAAGATTTCTAAACTATGGAAAAGCATTATGGTTGTGGGGAAAATCTTAGGCTTTAGAGACTGATAGACATGAATTCAAATCCCATTGTGATTTTCAAACTGTATGACTTTGGCAAGTTCACAGAATCTTTCTAAATCTCAATTTCCTCATGGGGATGGTAATAGGATATACTTTGTTTTGTAGGTTTTAGTGAGAATTAAATGAGTAAATAAATACATAGAAATTACTGAGAATAGTGCCTGGGAGGTACCAGACACTGAATAAATCATTGTTACTATTATTTTAATTTTATGTGGTTTTGAAAGATAGTTGTGGCAGGGGCATGATAACATAGGGATGAGAAGCAAGAAGACTGGTTAGGAGTTGTGGAAGTCTGGGCCAGTGGAAGGCGTGAATGGGCAGGAGGAGTCTCTAAACAGATGAGATAGATATGCTTGATGTAGCTTTCAGTGACAGAGGGGACAGGAAGGAGTGTGCTAGGGTAGAAATCTGATTGGAAGATAGTGGGGCAGGGGTTTGGGACAAAAAGGAGAGAGTGAAGTCTATGCTAAAGATGACTCAGCTTCTTGATTTGGGTGCTTAAATGGATGGTGAGTCCATTACTTGAGAAACAAAAAAGGAAAAACTCTAGGTTTGGAAAGAAAACAAAGTGAATTAGGTTTTGGATGTATTACACATAAGTTGTGTGTAGGCAGCATGATAGAGAGTTGGGGGTCAGGAGAAAAATTTAGAAATACAGTTCTAGATATGAGAAGAGAGGTATGGGCAGGAGACATGTATTTTGAGATGATTCATCTATATATCATGGGTTGGCAGACTTTTCTGGGAAAGGGCCAGATAATGAATAGTTTAGGCTTTGGGGGTCATACTGCATCTGCTGCAACCACTGGACTGCCATCTTAGCAATGTAGCAGCCAAGAACAAAACCTAAATGAATGGGTGTGGCTGTGTTCCAACAAAACTTTACTGAGACAGGCTGCTGTCTAGATCGGTGCATGGGCTGCAGATTGCCAGCCCAGTTATAGGTGGCAAGGATACATGACGATGATCTTGTGTAAAGACAGGAAGTGATTAAATTGGAGACAGCAGGTGCTGGAGAATGGGGGAACACCAGCATTCAGGGTCAATGGATGGATAGCGGCCAATGAAGTCACGGTTGGGTCGGGCTGCCCTGGCTATAGGCCTTCTGAGTGTCTTTCTGGTAGCACTAGGATTTATAGAAGACACTGAAACTAAACATTCATGCCCTGTTTAATTAATCTTAAGGGAAGGACTGTCAGAAGGTGGTAAACAAAAGAGCGATGTTAGCATTTTAACAAGGGTGCCAGCATGCCCACTTTATGAGATTTAACCTCATGTCCTGAACAAAGTTTCTTTCATTTATTCCTCTCTGTTTTGTCTTACATCTCATATTTCTTCCTCCTCCCTCCCCTTCAATGTCACTTCTCCTCCTCTGTCACCCCTGCCTCGCATGTGCCCACCACAGTACCAGGTGGGTAAGATGATAATCATCGAGCCAGCTATTATGAGCAGTATAAACAAATGACAAATCTCTGGGTGCAGAAAAGGTAACAAGAGGCTGATCAGTAGTTCTAGTTATCTTTCCTTCATGTTTATTGCAGTCTGGTGCCGTTATTTCTAAGGGCCTGACATTGATCGACAGCTTCTATTAAGGCCTATCCAGGGCAGCTGGATTGAACAGATACATTAAATAAAGCAGTTATTGCTTTTCATTGCCTTTCCGTAAAATATCACTGCTAAATAGCTTCTGCCATCAGATGCAGTTAGGTACATGGTTTTAATTTGAGGGACTGCTTTATAACACTGCACAATTGACACTGGCCTTTGTTTCCCCTACAATAATGATTGTGTACATCCTGGAGAATTGATGGGCTGTCCTTTTAGGTGGTGTTGGGAGGAGGGGGAAGGAGTGGGCTCCAGCTTTGTTATTCTCCCTCTCTCTCTTTTACACATGCCAGGTTTGTCACTTTTTGCAGCCTGGGCAGGAACAATGTCAAGCGAGGGACCTTATCTCAGGATGTTGTAATGTAGGGACTGTAAGCCTTCGCCTGGAGACGAGATAAGCGCAACCTTACAAGCCTGGAGGAAGACAGGGTGGGGGTGGGAGTGTGATTGAGACAACAATGGGAAGCTGTCAGGCACCCGTTAGCTACAGCTCTTTCTGGTACCACAGAAATATATCCATGTGGAACAGTGCATAACAAGCATGAAAATAAAAGTCTGGAATGTTCATCTAATAATGATGTATTTGGAGCAGGATTATGCTGCCCAATGATATTCTTGTTTTATCTCTGGGCTAAACGCTGGGGCAG
This sequence comes from Lontra canadensis, assembly GCF_010015895.1. Lineage (NCBI taxonomy): Eukaryota > Metazoa > Chordata > Mammalia > Carnivora > Mustelidae > Lontra > Lontra canadensis. Next base: position 120,495,468 of record NW_022630995.1, on the reverse strand, counting down.
CTGTGTGCTTTGGCACAGTCTTCTGTCCTTCCTTTTGTGTGCTGCATATTAATCCTTTATTGAAGTAATTAAATGTGTGCTTAATGGCAATGAGCTGGCAGAATGAACGTACAATTGAATTAGCAGTTATGATTGGGAGCATGCTACAAAATGAACTAAATGCAATTACTGTAGGCATTTCTTTCTCCGAGTCGAATCTAGCTACATGACATGACTTAATCAGAGGTGGTTAGATACACTTACTCCCTGATCCTCTAGTGGGTTGTCTGAATTTTAGTTAGAGCCCCTTGCCCCACTCTTATTCAGATTCTGTCAGCAAAGACTCCTGATCTCAGCTCTCTTGCCAGGAGGATAAGGTCTGACTTTTCAGAGAGAGAATGCGAACTAAGAGCAACATCTTGAGCAGGATTCTCCCGGGTGAAATCTTTTCTGATCACTGGTCTAGCTGTTTGTCTGGTTAGTGAGAGCTACAGCAGGATGTGGCATGCTTTGTGAACTGAGGGACAGCAAGTGTTCCAATATCAACAAGAGAACTTTATTTGGAAGATGAACTGTACTTTCAGCCTCTAGCTTTTTAGCCACTAATGTGACTCCTAGGTAGAAGGTCACCCTTGAATTCAGAAGCCTCCAGCAGAGGACATCTAGACAGATTGTGCACTTCTTGAGGACATACCTGGGCAGGGACTGAATGCTTGCAACACATTGCTCCCTGGAGAACGCTAAATAAGAAGAAATGACTAATGTGTTATTATCATCTTTACTTAGAGCTTTGTAACTGCTCCTAAATATTAGTTCAATTGATGGTTCTTAATCCTGGCTGCACAAGAGAATTCCCTGGAGTACTTTGAACATACTGATGACCAAGCCCTACCCCTAGAGGTTTAATTGTCTGGGGTGGGGTCAGGATATTGCTAGTTTATAAAAAGTCCTAAGTGATTCTAAGTATACTAAGAACTGAGAAGCACTAACTTGGCTAGACTAACTTTACTTTTAAAATTTTTATTAATCTGCTTTCCTACCTTTTTTTGGAGTGCTCCTTGGTACTCTGCAACACATACGCACACACATTTATATATATATATATATATATATAGAGAGAGAGAGAGAGAGAGAGAGAGAGAGGGAGGAGGGGGGTACTTGAGTCACAGGTATATAAGCAATGGTGGATGTCAGCAGATCAAAATGGGGTACTAGATAATGGTTGTCTTAATCTGAAACATGAAATTATAGCTTCTTCTCATCCCTATGTTGATCTTTGAGCTACTTTGGAAACTTGGTGCTAGGATATATAATCCCATCAATTCCTGACCTCCCAGATCTGTCCAACAAGAAGGGCTCTCATTAGTCGTGCCCCCCTGTTTTGCTTAGAGTTATTTACCAAGAGGCCAATCAATAGTCTGTGAACAGACAGTGGGATGCGAAACCCTCATCAATCCATTCCATTTTCTATTCTCAAAATGGTGGATGGAAGCAGGAGGGGCAGCTCACTACAGAGCAAAAGGAAAAAACCCATTGCCATTTTGAATACCTAAAATGTACATTTTGTTTTATTTTTATTTGAACATAATAATGCAGGATCCCTCATCAGTGGGAGCTCCTGGATCTATTTTACAGCCTTCATTCTCTTTCCCAGGGCCATAAATGAAACCCTTTCAGCCCTAATGACCACAATGACTTTCCTCGATCATGTTATTGCTACTTTGGCACATTTATTGCTTTCACATGCACTAATGGATGAGTTTGGATATGTTAACAATTTATATATCATTTGATCCTAAAAAAGAAACCCTACTGAACTAACTTAGCCCCCACGATTGAGTAGCTTTTAAGGAGTATAAATGAATTTAATGCTTTAGAAAGAGCTTCTGTAAATTATGAACATGACACCTATTACATTAAGCTGCATTAAGCATTAATACATCTTCATTACTGGCAAGTTGCCCAAACCTCCAAGGTTGAAAAAGCTGCCTGAAATTGTTCAATGTGACAGTCACCTAGGTCAAGATTGATGGTTCTTTTTTGGGGTGTATGAGGGATGCTTATTGACTAGATCCCTCTTCTGCTTCCAGACAAAGAAGTGTAAGTGGTGTCAACCAGAGTTCCCCAAACTATGAGTTTAATGGCCAGGCAAGAACTTTTGTATTCTTGGTGTGCTGTTCCATTATCATTACTGGGAGAGGTCCTTGGTTAGGGAGACACCAGGTATCTCAACCTTTTAAGCTCAAAGACTGAGTGGGGGACATAATGTTTCTTTCTGAGAGAGTTACATGTGATTCCTATTATTATTCTAAAGTATAAAATTATTAACAACATTTATTGATAATAATAGGTACCATTTCTTGAACGTTTACTATATGCTTGCACTACCAAACTCTTTGTGTACTTTATCATTTAATCCCCCCAATGACCCTGTGAATTAGATACTATTACTTATTGTCCAAGGGTACTGGTTTTCTAGGGCTGCTATAACAAAATACTGTAACCTGGGGGGCTTGAAACAACAGATATTTATTTTCTCACAGTTCTGGAGGCTACAAGTGTGAAATTAAAGTGTTGGCAGGGCCATGCTCTCTCTCTGAAGTTTCTAGGAGGATGATCTGTTCCATTCCTTTCTCTTAGCTTGGGGTATTGGCCAGGAATCCTGGCATTCCCTGGCTTGTAGACATCTCCTTCCAATCCCTGCCTTTGTCTTCAAATAATATTCTCCCAGTGAGTCTTTGTCTTTTCTTCTTATGAGGACACCAGTCATATTGGAATATGGGCCCATCTTCCTCCAGAAGTACTTCATCCTAATCTAACTAATTACATCTGCAAAGACCCTGTTTCCAAGTAAGGTCACATTCTGTGATTCTGACTGAGAAAGAGAGAATGATGTCTTGAAAAAGAATATTCATTAGACTAAAACATATGGCAATTGTGAAGAAAGGGGCTTTATTTCAGTTAGACAGAATTTATTAGTGGAAAAAAAACTAAACAACTGTGGCACTTAAAGTATATTCTGTGTGACCAGAGTGGTGGGTTACACTTGGAACTACTAGGGTATTACTAAATATAGACACATTTCTTAAGCTCTCAAAGATTCTATAGGTTCAGCTCTATTCTAAGTGACTTTGAGTGGTTATAGGTCAACACCATCAGTAACTATAGACCTTAGCATGTGCCTTGAAAAGTCTAGCCAAAGACCAATTAGTTTGATCTTGAGTGTGTGGTTCATTAACAGAGAAATAATTTCTTTTGATGAAGGTAAAAATTGCCAGCTGAAGCTGGTTGAGCAGAGATCTGTGTATCTTACAAACTTTTATTCAGTATTTTTAGTTTTTTATTTTTAAATTTTAATTCCAACATAATAAACATACATTGTTATATTAGTTTCAGATGTACAATTAGTAATTCAAATTCTATATATTACTCAGTGCTCATCTCAGTACATATACTCTTAATCCCCATCACCTGTTTCACTCACCCCCCCACCACCTCCCATCTTGCAACGACCAATTTGTTCTCTATGTTTAAGAGTCTGATTTTTGGTTTGTCTTTTTTTCTTTCTTTGTTTTGTTTCTTAAATTCCACATATGGGTAAAATCATATGATATATGTCTTTCTCCAACTTATTTTGCTTAGGATTATACCCTTTAGAAAAATCCATGTCATTGCAAATGGCAAGATTTCCTTCTTTTTAATGACTGGGTGATATCCCAGTTTGTGTGTATCATATCTTCTTCATCCATTCATCTATTGATGGACACTTGGATTGCTCCCAGTCTTGCCTATTATAAATAATATTGAAATAAAGCTAAGGGTGACTTTATCTTTTCAAATTAGTGTTTTCATAATTCTTTGGATAAATACTCAGTAGTGGAATTACTGGGTGATATGGTAATTCTATTTTCAATTTTTTGAGGAACCTCAATGCTATTTTCCATAGTGGCAGCATCAGTTTGCATTCCCACCAATAGTGCAAGAAGGTGCCTTTTCCTCCACATCCTTGCCAACAGTTGTTGTTTCTTGTGTTTTTTATTTTAGCCATTCTGACATGTGTGAGGTCACATCTCATTTCCATTTTGATATTCATTTCCCTGATAATGAGTGATGTGTCTTTTGGCCAACTCTGCATCTTCTTTGGAGAAATGTCTATTCATATCTTATTCCCATTTTAAAAATTGGATGATGATGATGATGATGATGATTGGTGTTAGGTTTTATAAGTTCTTTATGTATTTTGGATACTCTTTTTTAGATATGTCATTTTTAAATATCTTCTCCCATTCAGTAGGTTGTCTTTTAGTTTTGTTGATTGTTTCCTTTGCTCTGCAGAAGCTTTTTATTTTGGTATAATCCTAATAGTTTATTTTTGCTTTTGTTTCCCTTGCCTCAGGAGGCATATCTAGAAAAATGTTGCCATGACCAATGTCAGAGAAATTACTGCCTGTGTTCTCCTTAAAGGACAGTTTCAGGCCTCACATTTATGTTTTTAATCCATTTTGAGTTCATTTATTTATTTATTTTAACATATAATGTATTATTAGCCCCAGAGGTACAGGTCTGTGAATCATCAGACTTACACACTTCACAGCACTCACCATAGCACATACACTCCCCAATGTCCATAACCCAACCACCCTCTCCCTACCCCCCTACCCCCAGCAACCCTCAGTTTGTTTTGTGACATTAAGAATCTCTTATAGTTTGTCTCCCTCCTGATCCCATTCCTTTTGATGGCTGCATATTTTATATATATACATATATATATGTATATATGTGTGTATATATGTACATGTACATATATATACATATATGTACATGTATATATATATATATATATATATATATATATATATAAAATCTCACATCTTCTTTATCCATTCATCTGTTGATGAACATCTAGGTTCTTTCCATAGTTTGGCTATTGTGGACATTGCTGCTATAAACATATAAACATATAAACATGCACTTGCCCCTTCAGATCACTACATTTGCATCTTTAGGGTAAATACCAAGTAGTGGATTGGTGGGTCATAAGGTAGTTCTATTTTCAACTTTTTGAGGAACCTCCATGCTGTTTTCCAGAGTGGCTGCACCAGCTTGCATTCCCACCAACAATATAGGTCACCATGACCAACTGGGATTTATTCCTGGGCTGCAAGTTTGGTTCAACATCCACAAATCAATCAATGTGATACAATACATTATAAAAGAAAGAACAAGAACCATATGGCACTCTCAATAGATGCTGAAAAAGCATTTAACAAAGTACACCATTCTTTCTTGATCAAAACTCTTCAAAGTATATGGATAAAGGGTACAGACCTCAATATCATCAAAGCCATCTATGAAAAACCCACAGCAAATATCATTCTCAATGGAGAAAAACTGAGGGCTTTTCCACTAAGGTCAGGAACATGCAGGGGTGTGCATTATCACCACTGCTATCCAACATAGTACTAGAAGTCCTAGCTTCAGCAATAGACAACAAAAAGAAATTAAAGTCATCCAAATCAGCAAAGAAGTCAAACGCTCACTCTTTGCAGATGATATGATACTTTATGTGGAAAACCCAAAAGACTCCACTCCAAATCTGTAGAACTTGTAAAGGAATTCAGTAAAATGTCAGGATATAAAATCAGTGCACATAAGTCAGTTGCATTTCTATACACCAACAATAAGACAGAAGAAAGAGAAATTAAGGAGTCAATTCCATTTACAATTGCACCCCAAACCACAAGATACCTAGGTATAAACCTAACCAAAGAGGCAAAGAATCTGTATCCAGAAAAGAAATTGAGGAAGACACAAAGAAATGGAAAAATGTTTCATGCTCATGGATTGGAAGAACAAATATTGTGAAAATGTCTATGCTACCTAAAGCAACCTACACATTTAATGCAATCCCTATCAAAATACCATCCATTTTTTTCAAAGAAATGGAACAAATAATCCTAAAACTTATATGGAACCAGAAAAGACCTAGAATAGCCAGGGGAATATTGAAAAAGAAAGCTAATGTTGGTGGCATCACAATTCCAGACTTCAAGCTTTATTACAAAGCTGTCATCATCAAGACAGTATGGTACTGGCACAAAATATAGATCAATGGAACAGAATAGAGAGCCCAGAAATAGACCCTCAACTCTATGGTTAACTAATCTTTGACAAAGCAGGAAAGAATGTCCAATGGAAAAAAGACAGTCTCTTCAACAAATGGCGTTGGGATAATTGGACAGCCGCATGCAGAAAAATGAAACTGGGCCATTTTCTTACAGCACACACAAAAATAGACCCAAAATGGGTGAGTTTATTTTATTTTTATTTTTGTTAAAGATTTTATTTATTTATTTTACAGACAGAGATCACAAGTAGGCAGAGAGGCAGACAGAGAGAGAGGAGGAAGCAGGCTCCCTGCCGAACAGAGAGCCTGATGTGGGGCTCTATCCCAGGACCTTGAGATCATGACCTGAGCAGAAGGCAGAGGCTTTAACCCACTGAGCCACCCAGTAGCCCCGAGTTTATTTTTTTATATGGTGTAAGAAAGTGGTCCAGTTCCATTCTTTTGCATGTACTTTTACTTAGTATTGATAATAAGAGGATGACCTCCAAGATTCATGGGAAGAGACAGAGGAAAGTGAATAAAAGCATAAAGGTGCATTGATAGACATGTGCAGAGCATATTGAGGGAATTAGACACAAACTGGAATTGGGCTGGACTGCATGGGTTCAAATCTTGGTTCTACCAATTTCTGGTTAGCAGTTATTAGATAGGTTAAAAATAACCTAAGTCTCGATTTCTTGATATATAAGTGAGATAATAGTATTTGCTGTATAGTATTATTTTGAATACTAAGCGAGAAACCACCTGTGAGTACTTTTTTAAAAATAGATTTTATTTATTTATTTATTTATTTATTTATTTAATAAAGAGAGAGAGAGAGAGAGCAAGAGAGAGAGCACAAGCACAAGAGGTGAAGGCAGAGGGATAAGCAGGCTCCCTACTGAGCAAGGAGTCCAATGCAGGACTTGTTCCCAGGAATCTGGAATCATGACCTGAGCTGAAGGCAGGCCTTTATCAGACTGAGCCATCCAGGCATCCCGAAAATCACTTGTGAGTTCTTAAGGACTTTTTTGGTCATTAGTGACAAACCCACTCCAGTTAGTTAAAGCATAAAAGAGAATTCATTGGGTTTTGTGACTTGGACACCAACAGGTATATTTGGCTTTAGCCACAGGGCATTCAGGTGCTCAGGGATGCTGCCAAGATACTGTTTTCATCTTTTGGTTCAGATTTTTATAGTAGAGGTCATTCTTAGGCAGATTTTCCCAGAATAATGGCACAAATGCCTAGTAGCATCTCTAGAGTCTACCCTAACAGTGGGGGACCCTTACTGCTCTACCACTAGTTCCTGCAAAAGTCCTGGAGAGGAATCTCATTGACTAGACTTGTCCTTCTTGATCAGGAATTGAGAAGGGAGGTGGGAGCAACCACTAGGACTGAGGGGGCAGTGGTTGATGTTGAGCAGGTGGAAAACATAGGTTTACAGTGTAAACTTGGAGAGCATATGATTCTTATTATGGCCTTTGGGAATGTTATCTATTATCTATTATCTATTGTCTATTATTATCTTTTACTCCTTTAAATACTCCCAACTAGGTGTTAATCCTGTCTTTAACTAAAACTGGTCTTTAAAATATGGCAGTTATCAATAGAATGTGAGAAATAACTGTATTTGAAATAAAGAAAAATACAATTTAAAAAGCTTCAAGTGTCTTTTGTAAGAAGAGTCCAAAGAGGCAAAAACTTTCATCCATATCTCAGCTATTTTCTACCCATAAAATACAGAGAAGAAAAAATAAATTATTGAATTATGTTTCAGCATAATCATGCATTTTCCCTCTTAAACAACTTTATTTTTCTGTCATAGAATGGATAATATCTGACACTTATATAGTATGTATTATGTGCCAGGCATTATTCTACATGGTTTATTTATATTAATTTATTTAATACTATGAGATTGGTTTTATTATTATTGTCATTTCACAGAGTGACACATTTGAGTCACAGATATTTAGGAACTTGCCCAAGGTCATGTACCCAGTAAATGAATGAGCTGGGATTTAAGTCTAAGCTGCCTAGCTTGGGAGACCATGATCTTCATTAATATATTATATGTGCTCATTTCAGATAGTGTGAACAATATACAACAACAAACAACTCCTTTAACTAAAGCTACTGATAATTTAGTATATTTCTTTCTTCTCTTTTATCTTTTAACTCCTAGGTTCTATTTTTTTTTTTATCTTTGCAATTGAATTGTGTGATGCTGAATACTTTCACATTGTCTTTAATTTACTTTATAGTATATAAATATTTCCCCTTATTATCATATAATTATTTTAAGTAGTGTTTTTAATGCTTGCTTAATAATTTAGCATGTAGGTATGAGGAATTCATCCATTATTTTGATTGGATTTTAGATTGTTTCTTTTTTTAAAAAAAGTTTTTTAGAGGAGTCAAGATGGCGGAGAAGTAGCAGGCTGAGACTACTTCAGGTAGCAGGAGATCAGCTAGATAGCTGATCTAAAGATTGCAAACACCTACAAATCCAATGGGAGATCGAAGAGAAGAAGAATAGCAATTCTAGAAACAGAAAATCAACCATTTTCTGAAAGGTAGGGCTGGCAGAGAAGTGAATCCAAAGCACGGGAAGATAGACCACAGTGGGAGGGGCCAGCTCCCAGCAAGCGGCGGAGAAATGGAGCACAAAATCAGGACTTTTAAAAGTCTGTTCCACTGAGGGACATTGTTCCAGAGGCTAAACCGGGGTGAAGCCCACGTGGGGTCAGTGTGGCCTCAGGTCCCGCAGGGTCACAGAAGGATCGGGGGTGTCTGAATGTCGCAGAGCTTACAGGTATTAGAACGGGGAAGCTGGCTACAGAGACAGAGCCAAGGAGTGAGCTCTCAGCTCCGGGTTACCTTGAACTGGTCGCAGGCTCCGTGAGCTTGGAGTGCAGCCGGAAGCCAGGGAGACGGGACTAATTGGGCACTGTTCTCTGAGGGCGCACTGAGGAGTGGGGCCCCGGGCTCTCGGCTCCTCCGGGCCGGAGACCAGGAGACCGCCATTTTCATTCCCATCCTCCGGAACTCTACGGAAAGTGCTCAGGGAACAAAAGTTCCCGAAAGCAAACCCGAGTGGATTACTCAGCCTGGCCCCTGGTAAGGGCGATGCAATTCCGCCTGGGGCAAAGACACTTGAGAATCACTACAACAGACCCCTCCCCCAGAAGATCAACAAGAAATCCAGCCAGGACCAAGTTCACCTCCTAAGGAAAGCAGTTTCAATACCAAGGAGAGCAGCGGAATCCCAGAGGAGGACAAAGCAAAGCACAGAACTCATGGCTTTCTCCCCATGATTCTTTAGTCTTGCAGTTAATTTATTTATTTTTCTTTTTCAATTTTTTTTTCTCTTCTTCTGCTAATTTTTTTTAAACTTTTACCCTTTTCTTTTTTAACGTTTTTTAACTAGTTTATCTAATATATATATAT
>NW_022630995.1:120483193-120485830 GCF_010015895.1 Lontra canadensis | reverse complement strand
CCCCCCTCACGATTTGGGATCTCTTCTGATTTGGTTAAAGCATATTTTCCTGGGGTTGTTGCCACCCTTTTAATATTTTACTTGCTCCTTCATATACTCTTATCTGGACAAAATGACAAGGCGGAAAAATTCACCACACACACACAAAAAAAGAACAAGAGGCAGTACCAAAGGCTAGGGAACTAATCAATACAGACATTGGTAATATGTCAGATATAGAGTTCAGAATGACGATTTTCAAGGTTCTAGCCGGGCTCGAAAAAGGCATGGAAGATATTAGAGAAACTCTCTCGGGAGATATAAAAGCCCTTTCTGGAGAAATAAAAGAACTAAAATCTAACCAAGTTGAAATAAAAAAAAGCTATTAATGAGGTGCAATCAAAAATGGAGGCTCTCACTGCTAGAATAAATGAGGCAGAAGAAAGAATTAGTGATATAGAAGACCAAATGACAGAGAATAAAGAAGCTGAGCAAAAAGAGGGACAAACAGCTACTGGACCACGAGGGGAGAATTCGAGAGATAAGTGACACCATAAGAAAAAACAACATTAGAATAACTGGGATTCCAGAAGAAGAAGAAAGAGAGAGGGGAGCAGAAGGTATATTGGAGAGAATTATTGGAGAGAATTTCCCCAATATGGCAAAGGGAACAAGCATCAAAATACAGAAGGTGCAGAGAACCCCCCTCAAAATCAATAAGAATAGGTCCACACCCCGTCACCTAATAGTCAAATTTACAAGTCTTAGTGACAAAGAGAAAATCCTGAAAGCAGCCCGGGAGAAGAAGTCTGTAACATACAATGGTAAAAATATTAGATTGGGAGTGGACTTATCCAGGAGACCTGGCAGGCCAGAAAGAGCTGGCATGATATATTCAGAGCACTAAACGAGAAAAACATGCAGCCAAGAATACTATATCCAGCTAGGCTATCACTGAAAATAGAAGGAGAGATTAAAAGCTTCCAGGACAAACAAAAACTGAAAGAATTTGCAAACACCAAACCAGCTCTACAGGAAATATTGAAAGGGGTCCTAAGCAAAGAGAGACCCTAAAAGTAGTAGATCAGAAAGGAACAGAGACAATATACAGTAACAGTCACCTTACAGGCAATACAATGGCACTAAATTCATATCTCTCAATAGTTACCCTGAATGTTAATGGGCTAAATGCCCCAATCAAAAGACACAGGGTATCAGAATAGGTAAAAAAACAAACAAACAAACAAACAAAAAAAAAACCATCTATATGTTGCCTACAAGAAACTCATTTTAGACCTGAAGACACCTCCAGATTTAAAGTGAGGGGGTGGAAAAGAATTTACCATGCTAATGGACATCAGAAGAAAGCAGGAGTGCCAATCCTTATATCAGATCAATTAGATTTTAAAGCAATGATTATAATAAGAGATGAGGAAGGACACTATATCATACTCAAAGGATCTGTCCAACAAGAAGATCTAACAATTTTAAATATCTATGCCCCTAATGTGGGAGCAGCCAACTATATAAACCATTTAATAACAAAATCAAAGAAACACATCAACAAGAATACAATAATCGTAGGGGACTTTAACACTCCCCTCACTGAAATGGACAGATCATCCAAGCAAAAGATCAACAAGGAAATAAAGGCCTTAAATGACACACTGGACCAGATGGATATCACAGATATATTCAGAACATTTCATCCCAAAGCAACAGAATACACATTCTTCTCTACTGCACATGGAACATTCTCCAGAATAGATCACATCCTCGGTCCTAAATCAGGTCTCAACTGGTATCAAAAGATTGGGATCATTCCCTGCATATTTTCAGACCACAATGCTCTGAAGCTAGAACTCAGTCACAAGAGGAAATTTGGAAAGAACCCAAATACATGGAGACTAAAGAGCATCCTTCTAAAGAATGAATGGGTCAACCAGGAAATTCAAGAAGAATTGAAAAAATTCATGGAAACAAATGATAATGAAAACACAACGGTTCAAAATCTGTGGGACACAACAAAGGCAGTCCTGAGAGGAAAATATATAGCAGTACAAGCCTTTCTCAAGAAATAAGAAAGGTGTCAGGTACACAATCTACCCTACACCTAAAGGAGCTGGAGAAAGAACAAGAAAGAAACCCTAAACCCAGCAGGAGAAGAGAAATCATAAAGATCAGAGCAGAAATCAATGAAATAGAAACCGAAAAAAAACCAATAGAACAAATCAACGAAACTAGGAGCTGGTTCTTTGAAAGAATTAATAAGATTGATAAACCCCTGGCCAGACTTATCAAAAAGAAAAGAGAAAGGACCCTAATAAATAAATTCATGAATGAAAGAGGAGAGATCACAACTAACATCAAAGAAATACAGACAATTTTAAGAACATACTATGAGCAACTCTACGCCAACAAATTTGACAATCTGGAAGAAATGGATGCATTCCTAGAGACAAATAAACTACCATAACTGAACCAGGAAGAAATAGAAAGCCTGAACAGACCCATAACCAGTTAGGAGATTGAAACAGTCATCAAAAATCTCCAAACAAACAAAAGCCCAGGGCCAGATGGTTTCCCGGGGAATTCTACCAAACATATAAAGAACTAATTCCTATTCTCCTGAAACTATTCCAAAAAAAAAAAAAAAAA
>NW_022630995.1:120427685-120482793 GCF_010015895.1 Lontra canadensis | reverse complement strand
TTCTTTTTTTAATGGTTTCTTTTCTTTTCTTTTTTTTTTTTTAATCTTTCTGAACCTCTTTTTAATCCCCTTTCTCCCCCCTCACGATTTGGGATCTCTTCTGATTTGGTTAAAGCATATTTTCCTGGGGTTGTTGCCACCCTTTTAATATTTTACTTGCTCCTTCATATACTCTTATCTGGACAAAATGACAAGGCGGAAAAATTCACCACACACACACAAAAAAAGAACAAGAGGCAGTACCAAAGGCTAGGGAACTAATCAATACAGACATTGGTAATATGTCAGATATAGAGTTCAGAATGACGATTTTCAAGGTTCTAGCCGGGCTCGAAAAAGGCATGGAAGATATTAGAGAAACTCTCTCGGGAGATATAAAAGCCCTTTCTGGAGAAATAAAAGAACTAAAATCTAACCAAGTTGAAATAAAAAAAAGCTATTAATGAGGTGCAATCAAAAATGGAGGCTCTCACTGCTAGAATAAATGAGGCAGAAGAAAGAATTAGTGATATAGAAGACCAAATGACAGAGAATAAAGAAGCTGAGCAAAAAGAGGGACAAACAGCTACTGGACCACGAGGGGAGAATTCGAGAGATAAGTGACACCATAAGAAAAAACAACATTAGAATAACTGGGATTCCAGAAGAAGAAGAAAGAGAGAGGGGAGCAGAAGGTATATTGGAGAGAATTATTGGAGAGAATTTCCCCAATATGGCAAAGGGAACAAGCATCAAAATACAGAAGGTGCAGAGAACCCCCCTCAAAATCAATAAGAATAGGTCCACACCCCGTCACCTAATAGTCAAATTTACAAGTCTTAGTGACAAAGAGAAAATCCTGAAAGCAGCCCGGGAGAAGAAGTCTGTAACATACAATGGTAAAAATATTAGATTGGGAGTGGACTTATCCAGGAGACCTGGCAGGCCAGAAAGAGCTGGCATGATATATTCAGAGCACTAAACGAGAAAAACATGCAGCCAAGAATACTATATCCAGCTAGGCTATCATTGAAAATAGAAGGAGAGATTAAAAGCTTCCAGGACAAACAAAAACTGAAAGAATTTGCAAACACCAAACCAGCTCTACAGGAAATATTGAAAGGGGTCCTAAGCAAAGAGAGACCCTAAAAGTAGTAGATCAGAAAGGAACAGAGACAATATACAGTAACAGTCACCTTACAGGCAATACAATGGCACTAAATTCATATCTCTCAATAGTTACCCTGAATGTTAATGGGCTAAATGCCCCAATCAAAAGACACAGGGTATCAGAATAGGTAAAAAAACAAACAAACAAACAAACAAAAAAAAAACCATCTATATGTTGCCTACAAGAAACTCATTTTAGACCTGAAGACACCTCCAGATTTAAAGTGAGGGGGTGGAAAAGAATTTACCATGCTAATGGACATCAGAAGAAAGCAGGAGTGCCAATCCTTATATCAGATCAATTAGATTTTAAAGCAATGATTATAATAAGAGATGAGGAAGGACACTATATCATACTCAAAGGATCTGTCCAACAAGAAGATCTAACAATTTTAAATATCTATGCCCCTAATGTGGGAGCAGCCAACTATATAAACCATTTAATAACAAAATCAAAGAAACACATCAACAAGAATACAATAATCGTAGGGGACTTTAACACTCCCCTCACTGAAATGGACAGATCATCCAAGCAAAAGATCAACAAGGAAATAAAGGCCTTAAATGACACACTGGACCAGATGGATATCACAGATATATTCAGAACATTTCATCCCAAAGCAACAGAATACACATTCTTCTCTACTGCACATGGAACATTCTCCAGAATAGATCACATCCTCGGTCCTAAATCAGGTCTCAACTGGTATCAAAAGATTGGGATCATTCCCTGCATATTTTCAGACCACAATGCTCTGAAGCTAGAACTCAGTCACAAGAGGAAATTTGGAAAGAACCCAAATACATGGAGACTAAAGAGCATCCTTCTAAAGAATGAATGGGTCAACCAGGAAATTCAAGAAGAATTGAAAAAATTCATGGAAACAAATGATAATGAAAACACAACGGTTCAAAATCTGTGGGACACAACAAAGGCAGTCCTGAGAGGAAAATATAGAGCAGTACAAGCCTTTCTCAAGAAATAAGAAAGGTGTCAGGTACACAATCTACCCTACACCTAAAGGAGCTGGAGAAAGAACAAGAAAGAAACCCTAAACCCCGCAGGAGAAGAGAAATCATAAAGATCAGAGCAGAAATCAATGAAATAGAAACCGAAAAAAAACCAATAGAACAAATCAACGAAACTAGGAGCTGGTTCTTTGAAAGAATTAATAAGATTGATAAACCCCTGGCCAGACTTATCAAAAAGAAAAGAGAAAGGACCCTAATAAATAAATTCATGAATGAAAGAGGAGAGATCACAACTAACATCAAAGAAATACAGACAATTTTAAGAACATACTATGAGCAACTCTACGCCAACAAATTTGACAATCTGGAAGAAATGGATGCATTCCTAGAGACAAATAAACTACCATAACTGAACCAGGAAGAAATAGAAAGCCTGAACAGACCCATAACCAGTTAGGAGATTGAAACAGTCATCAAAAATCTCCAAACAAACAAAAGCCCAGGGCCAGATGGTTTCCCGGGGAATTCTACCAAACATATAAAGAACTAATTCCTATTCTCCTGAAACTATTCCAAAAAAAAAAAAAAAAAATGTAAGGAAAACTTCCAAACTCATTTTATGAGGCCAGCATCACCTTGATCCCAAAACCAGACAAGGATCCCGTCAGAAAAGAGAACTACAGACCAATATCCTTGATGAACACAGATGCAAAAATTCTCACCAAAATACTAGCCAATAGGATTCAACAGTACATTAAAAGGATTATTCACCATGACCAAGTGGGATTTATTCCACAGCTGCAAGGTTGGTTCAACATCCACAAATCAATCAATGTGATACAACACATTAATAAAAGAAAAAACAAGAACCATATGATACTCTCAATAGATGCTGAAAAGTATTTGACAAAGTACAGCATCACTTCCTGATCAAAACTCTTCAAAGTGTAGGGATAGAGGGCACATACCTCAATATTATCAAAGCCATCTATGAAAAACCCACCGCAAATATCATTCTCAATGGAGAAAAACTGAAAGCTTTTCCTCTAAGGTCAGGAACATGGCAGGGATGTCCATTATCACCACTGCTATTCAACATAGTACTAGAAGTCCTAGCCCAGCAATCAGACAACAAAAGGAAATTAAAGGCAACCAAATCGGCAAAGAAGAAGTCAAACTATCACTCTTCGCAGATGATAGGATACTATATGTGGAAAACCCAAAAGACTCCACTCCAAAACTGCTAGAACTTGTACAGGAATTCAGTATAGTGTCAGGATATAAAATCAATGCACAGAAATCAGTCGCATTTCTCTACACCAACAACAGGACAGAAGAAAGAGAAATTAAGGAGTCAATCCCATTTACAATTCCACCCAAAACTATAAGATACCTAGGAATAAACCTAACCAAAGAGGCTAAGAATCTATACTCAGAAAACTATAAAGTACTCATGAAAGAAATTGAGGAAGACACAAAGAAATGGAAAAATGTTCCAGGCTCCTGGATTGGAAGAATAAATATTGTGAAAATGTCTATGCTACCTAAAGCAATCTACACATTTAATGCAATTCCTATCAAAGTACCATCCATTTTTTTTCAAAGAAATGGAACAAATAATCCTAAAATTTATATGGAACCAGAAAAGACCGCGAATAGCCAAAGGAATATTGAAAAAGAAAGCCAAAGTTGGTGGCATCACAATTCCGGACTTCAAGCTCTATTACAAAGCTGTCATCATCAAGACAGCATGGTACTGGCACAAAAACAGACACATAGATCAATGGAACAGAATAGAGAGCCCAGAAATAGACCCTCAACTCTATGGTCATCTAATCTTCGACAAAACAGGAAAGAATCTCCAATGGAAAAAAGACAGCCTCTTCAATAAATGGTGTTGGGAAAATTGGACAGCCACATGCAGAAAAATCAAATTGGACCATTTCCTCACACCACACACGAAAAGAGACTCAAAATGAGTCTGATGAAGGACCTCAATGTGAGAAAGGAATCCATCAAAATCCTTGAGGAGAACACAGGCAGCAACCTCTTAGACCTCAGCCACAACAACTTCTTCCTAGAAACATCGCCAATGGCAAGGGAAGCAAGGGCAAAAACGAACTATTGGGATTTTATCAAGATCAAAAGCTTTTGCACAGCAAAGGGAACAGTCAACAAAACCCAAAGACAATTGACAGAATGGGAGAAGATATTTGCAAATGACATATCAGATAAAGGGCTAGTATCTAAAATCTATAAAGAAGAACTTACCAAACTCACACCCAAAGAACAAATAATCTAATCATGAAATGGTCAGAGGACATGAACAAACATTTCTGCAAAGAAGACATCCAGATGGCCAACAGACACATGAAAAAGTGCTCCATATCACTCGGCATGAGGGAAGTACAAATCAAAACCACAATAAGACACCACCTCACACCAGTCAGAATGGCTAAAGTTAACAAGTGAGGAAATGACAGGTGCTGGCGAGTATGCGGAGAAAGGGGAACCCTCCTACACTGTTGGTGGGAATGCAAGCTGGTGCAACCACTTTGGAAAACAACATGAAGTTTCCTCAAAAAGTTGAAAATAGAACTACCCTGTGACCCAGCAATCACACTACTGAGTATTTACTCTAAAGATAAAAATTTAATGATCCTAGGGGCACGTGCACCCAAATGTTTATAGCAACAATGTCCACAATAACCAAACTATGGAAAGAACCTAGATGTCCATCAACAGATGAATGGATAAAGAAGATGTGGTATATATACACAATGGAATACTATGCAGCCATCAAAAGAAATGAAATCTTGCCATTTGTGACGACTTGGATTGAACTAGAGGGTATCATGCTTAGCGAAATAAGTCAATTGGAGAAAGACAACTATCATATGATCTCCCTGATATGAGGAAGTGGAGATGCAACACGGGGGGTTAAGGGGGTAGGAGAAGAATAAATGAAACAAGATGAGATTGGGAGAGAGACAAACCATAAGTGACTCTTAACCTCACAAAACAAACTGAGGGTTGCTGAGGGGAGGGGGGTTGGGAGAAGGGGGGTGTTTAAGGCAGAAGAGAGGGAGAGAGAGAATCTTAAGCAGACTCCATGTCCAGTGCAGAGCCTGACATGGGACTCGACCTCACAATCCTGAGATCATCACCTGAGCTGAAACCAAGAGTTGGATGCTAACTGAGCCACTCAGCCACTCCTGTTTCTAAGTTTTTACTCTAAAACCAATCTGCTTAACTTTTCTTTTTTTTTACATATATTAGTATTAGTTCACTTACCATAACAATCAGGTATTTGTTTCATGAATATGATTATGAGTAGAAATATATATAATATAAATACAAAAAACTTCCATAATAATCTCACAGATTTTGATATAAGACAAATATGGTTTGAATCTGACTCTAGTAACTCAACCAGATACATGATCTTGGATGGGTTATTTAATCTTTTTAGGCCTCGGTATATTTTTAAGTTGTTTTTGTTTGTTTGTTTGTTTGTTTGTTTTTACTTTAGTATATCTCTATGTCCAGCATGAGGCTTGAACTCACATCCCTGAGATCAAGAGTTGCATGCTCGTCTGACTGAAGCAGCCAGGCCCCTGTAGGTGTCAACATTTTGGTCTATGAAGTAACAATTAAAATAATATATGACATCCATAGAACCTTGTAAGAGTCAATAAATTATTAATGATCTATTATAGACTTTTTTGTTGATTGTATTTAAGTATCAAAATTAATAATTTTTCTGGATCTAGGAAATTTAGAAAATATAACAAAGAAAATTAACATCTCCTATAATATTACCACTTACAGTTAATCAGGGTAAACATTTTTTTGCCTTTCTTCCTGATTCCTTTTCTATGTATTTGTATGTATGTTTAATATATATGTCAATGTTTTTCTATGTGAATATACAGTGAACAGTAATAGAAATTAAACTATATAGATATAAATTCCTCTTCTCTCTTTTAACTTTATTATGTATTATATTATCATATTATTAAATATTCTTAAAAAGCATTATTTCCTAGTGGTTAGTATAGGATCTTTGGAATATGCTATGACAATAACTTATTTATTTATTGTTAGACTTTTAGTTTATTTTCACTATTTTCACAGTGATGCAGTGGAAAAATTCCATTTACAGAAATCAGTTATCTGCATAGTTCCTTATTTTTTAGTTTTTGAGTTCAAGTGCTATCTCTTCAAAAGGGTATTCTCTTTCCATCAAATGCTATGGGGAATTTCTGCTAGCTGTATTCTAGGACACCACCTTTTTAAATTTTCTTTGTAGCATTCCTTACGACTTGAAATTGTCAAATTTGTTATTTTTTACTTACCTTTTATTATCTGTTTGCCTTGCCTTCATGGGAATAAGAATCCATCTCTACAGTGCTTCTTATACCTAGAACTATGCCTAGAACAGTGTTATTTGGTCAGTGATTCTCTGCACAGGCTCTGAAGCCAGTCTACCTGGGTTCAAATCCCAACTCAACAATTTACTTCAATATGTTACTTTTCTCCCATAGTCTTCATTTTAGTGCATCTAACATAAAGGTAATAGTAGTACCTACCTCATATAATAGCTGTGAAAATGAAAGGAATTAGTACAAGTGAAGCATTTAGAACAGAAGCTAGTATATGATAAAAACAAAAACATATGTAGTACTTATATGCCAGGTGCTATTGTAAGCATTTTATAAATATTAACTTATTTAATTCTTACAACCAGGTTATGAACAAGCTATTATCATTGTTCTCATTTTCAGATGAGGAAACTGAGGCATGGAGAGGCTAAGTCACTTGCCCAAAGTTACAGTCAGTGTGTGGCTGAACCATGATTTCAAACTAAGTAATCTGGCTCTAAGACCCAGGTTCATAGCTGAATCTTATGCTGCCCAAAGCATTTGATAAGCATTAGTTGCTATTATTTACTATAATAAGCACTCCATGAAATAAAATATCTCATTAATTTCTTAGGGTTTAGTTATAGAATGGGATTATTAAATACTTGGTCAGAAAGAAATTATTGAGCATATGGTAGTAAATATTTTAAAGCTATTAGTATGTGTTTGCAAAGAGATACAGGAAGTCAGGGAATATTGATGTCCCAATGCCAAACATAGATGGTACATCACTGGATGCTTGGCAAATGTTTAACAAGTGTGTGAATGAACTAGTGATTTCTCAAAGGGTTAGATCAGTATGTACTATCACATCTAAGTGTTAAAGTCGGCTTAAAAAGGTCCCTGAAAAAGATTTATATACACTATAGGTGTGTTGTGATGATTAAATAAAATAATACAGCTATAAACATTTTACATCAGAGATAGGCATTGGGGCAGTTAGGTAAAATTATATGTGACTGTCCTTTGCAGTGTTGTGGTGCTACACATATAGAAGTAGGAGCCTAAAGGATGGAGTGGCTCTGGTAAAAACCTGGGGCTTTCATTTAAAATCTCAATAGGTATATCTTAAGAGTGAAAAATGTGTCTTGGGAGTAAGGTCAAACTGAAAATAGACAATGACAGACACCTAGCATTGACTGAAGCACAGTGATCGGATTTTACTTTGTGTATCAGAAGAAACTAAATCCTTTCTGTTGGTGGATAAGATCATCTGAAGCCTGTAAGTTTTCATATACAATGTTGGGCATGCAATAGAGTTCTAAGAATGTCAAGAAACAAGGTCAAGTAATTGAAAACAAAGAGAAGAAAGAAACAATAAAAGCAGACCCACAGATTACCCATAAATAAAAATTATTAAATATAGACTTTTAAATAATTATGATTAATACATTCAAAGAATAGAGGAAGAAATTACATGACTTGGACACTTGATACAGGATGTCCCTCAGTTTTGATTTGACTGATGCTTCCTCATGATTAGATTCTGGTTATATGTCTTTTACAGGAATACCAAGAAGTGATGCTTTGTTCTTTGCATTGCATCCTATCAGGTGGCATGATTATTTTAATTTGTCCCATTACTGATGAAGATGTTCACTTGACTAATGTAGTACCTGCCAGGATTTTTTAACTTTAATATTATTTTCCTTCTGTAATTAATATTAGAATAGATCTGCTTTCCATACACTTTTGTCCTAAAGCTATTAGTTGTGGAAGGGCAAAAGTGTCATCAAGCTTACTTGGAGAAAGTTGCAAGAGCCCATAGAATGTTATCAGAGCATAGGCAGTCTAAATAAGTTGTCTATATATAGCTCATCAATACTTTTACCATCCTCACATACAGTACAGGTGCTTTAAAATACATTAAGTTGATAACTTTCTCTTTTTATTGGTAAACTATTTTCCAGGTTTTAGTTTTCCTTACATTTTTATATCAGCATTCTGTTGGTTAGTATTTGTCTGCTATATCCCTTTCCCATCTTTCAACTTTTACTTTCCTGTATGTTTTGGATAGGTGTTTTGCAAACAGTTATTGTATTTGTTTTTTTTTTTTTTTCCCCACTTCTTATACCATTAACCAATAATACTAAATATTCTTTGGAAATTTTGTTGGTTTTTTTGGTGGTTGCTATTCAAATGGTTTTGTTTTTTTAAAGATTTTATTTATTTATATGACACACAGAGAGAGACAGAGAGCGCACAAGCAGGGAAAGCTGCAGGCAGAGGGAGAGGGAGAAGCAGACTCTCTGCTGAGCAGGGAGCCCAGTGTGGGATTCGATCCCAGAACCCTGGGATCATGACCCAAGCTGAAGGCAGATGCTTAGGTAGCTGAGCCACCCAGGCACCCTAATGATTACTTTTATAAATAGTTTATATTTAGTTATCTTTCTCTCTCTCTCTCTTTTTTTGGATATTATCTTCTAACTCCTTACAAAGGCAATTACAAAGTTAGTGCATTTTCACTTACTACATCCTCTTCTCTCTCTTATTATACCTGGTTTTGGTCAATTATACTATTTCAACAGCTTTCCCTTTAAACTTTTAAATATGCTTTTACTATGATTAGTTTATTTATCAGCTATAAATTTTATCTTTTGTTCCCTGGCTATTAAAAGATGAGGAATTGGGGTGCCTGGGTAGTTCAATGTGTTAAGCCTCTGCCTTCGGCTCAGGTCATGATCTCAGGGTCCTGGGATCGAGACCCGCATTGGGCTCTCTGCTCCGCAGGGAGCCTGCTTCCTCCTCTCTCTCTCTGCCTGCCTCTCTGCCTACTTGTGATCTCTGTCTGTCAAATAAATAAATAAAATATTTTAAAAAAAGATGAGGAAAATAGTATACCTGCACTACTTCCCATCTTTACTTCTCCTTCACTTTCCAATTTATACTAATTATATCTTTTCTATGTTGTCAGGGTTTAAATATTTACATTCTGTTCTCAAACCATAATTCTCATATTTGTTTTATTCTTTATCCTACAGTTAGATGGATTCAGTTTTTACTGGCAGTATTTTTGCTATTGTTTCTTCATTAATATTTGGATTGCCTGAAATTCCTTGTCTAGTAGTTTCTTCAAGAAGGATCCATGGGAACTATATCCCTTAAGTTCTTGCATGTTAAAACTGTTTACCTATTATTTCTTACTTGATCCAAAGTTAGGCAGGGAGTAAAATACTTAGGTTGTGTAATCTTTATTCAAGAAATTCAAAGTCATTGCTCCTTCACATTTTAGCAATTACTGTGGCTATTGTTAATGTTGTTTTTGGACAATCTGATATTTTTCTCCTTTTAGGAGGCTTGATCTGTTTCCTAGATGCTTAAGAGAGTCTTTTTAATTTTATTGAACTTTGACTTGCCATAATGTTACCTGAACATTTATCATGTTGATCATTGCAGCACATAGTGTAGATTGCTTCATTCAACTCAATTCCAACTCCCTTTAAGCATTCCATCCACTAAAGAATGCATATCTTAGAAATCCCTGAAGCTCAGGTTTAATGTGTGATTTAGCTACCACTAACCACCTATTTTAGATTTGGAAGGTAAAAGAAAGATAAACACAAAGCTTTTTTCCCCTGCTACTATTTTTTGCTGGAAAATCCAGTAGTGCAAGTATTTGCTTTATTCTGTGGCAGCAGTGTCAGAAACATCAGTGTTTGGTCCATATACTGATAGGTATTAAGAAACTATGAATGGAATAACCACCTGGCTGGCATGGATCATGGATGATTCTGTGACAACAGAGCCAATAGTTGTGGCAGTGTTTTCCTGTTATGGGTGGAATGATTTTGTCCCCCCTAAAAGTCCATATTGAAATCCTAGTTCCATATGTGGTGGTATTGGAAGGTGGGGCTTTGGGAAGATGATTAGGTCATGAGGCTGGAGCTTTTATGAATGGGATTAGTGCCCTTATAAAAGAGACCCTGGAGAGCTCCACTAATCTTGGAGCTTGTGAGGAAACAGTGTGAAGACTGCAGTCTATGAACCAGCAAGAAAGATCCCATCAGACCCAGAACCTGCTGATGTCTTGATCTTGTATTTCCCAGCCTCTGAAACTGTGAAAAAGAAATGTTGTTTAAATCACCCACTTTATGATGTTTTTGTTATGGGAATCCAAATAGACTAAGACACTTCCTGATCTCTGGATCAGGACACAGGTGTTATGCAAACTAGTATTTACACACCAGGCAGTTCCATGATTTCTCAATTTTTTGACCATGGTAGAAGTTGCAGCCTCCTTGATGGGTGCCATACTACCTTTATGATGGTATTACAAGAGTTCTCTCTGAAAGGTCAGTCTAGAGCTTACTCCTTTATAGCCCTTTGTACTTTTGTGTAACCACGTGATCCTTGTGTATTAAATTCTTCTTAAAAGAGCTAGAGTTTTCAATGGTCTCTGCAATTAAATCTGTTTGATATAATTCTGTGTCATATTCTGATATAACTCTGTGTTGTATTTTTCTGGGACTTGAGGTACTCATTCTGTGTGTTGGTTCAAGTCTTATTTCTGGGAAGTTTTTTGGTTAATTAGATGTATATTAATTCTGTACTTTTTTCTTTTTTTGGAGGATTCAGTTCTTCAGGCATTATCAAAATATTGAACCATTTTTTTGTCTTCATTAAGTGTTAGCTTTTTCTTTCTAATCTGTTTTAATGATTTTTGCTCTTAATTTCATTTTGCTTATTTTACCAGTCCTATCTTCCATGTCCATTTGTCTTTTTAGCTGTTTTTATTAGTGGTCTGCCTTTTGTGATTTTTTTTTTTTACTTTTATTTGAAGTTTGCCAACTCATGTTTATGTCCTTCTTTTTCCTTATCATATCTTCCTCGAACTACCTTATTTGCACTCTTATTTTTATACAAGTTAGTGTGTAATTAAACTTTTGAAATTTAGGGTAATATATTTGGTTATAGTTTTCATTTGGTTATAGTTTTCAGAGCTAAGGTAACATTTTTCTAGTGTTTTTGTCATTATTTTTTACATTTTTTTTCTTTTTCTTGTACAGTTTTTGCATAGATCCTGTGCTGATTACTTTTCTATTATTCTCTATTCTTAAAAGTGTTGAATTCTTGGAAATGCCATTTGCAGGAGTTTTGAGTAGAAAACAGGTCAGGACAGTATTACTGATTCACCAAGTAGCATTGTGTATATGATTTCCTTCTGACTTTACTGCTTCTCAGCTAATACAGATTGACAGCTGTCAGTTTTACAGCCATAGGCATTTTTTATCATATTTACTCAAGACCCCAAAGTCTGCTTTCTTGCTTTTATCAGCCATCCTTACATGTTGTGGTCACAGATTTATTTTGGTTATATAGACAGTGATTGTTTACATTTCTGGTTTTTGTTCTACTTTTGCAGTGGTTTTTGGAAATTTCTGATTACATTTAAAATCTATAGTACTCTCTGTATTATGTTGAGAATGATATATTATGTAAGGTATGATCAGAAGGACTGGGAATAAAACTAGCTTCAAAACACAGGTATTAAAATCTCTTATTTTGTGTAAACAAATTATTTGTCCTATTATATAACAGAATTTGGGGAATGGTGGGACACTTTGTATTCTCTTTTTTTTCTTCTCTTTTCTTTAGATCTCTAAGTGCCAAAATTGAGTTGATCACACTCCTCATTTTATTGTAAACAGGGACCATCTGTCTAACCAAATTCCTTTTCTGTTTTATTTCATAATTTTCTTTTAAACAAACAAACAAAAAAATATTTATTTGTTTATTTTAGTGGGTGGGGGGGTATCAGGGGAGAAGGAAAGAGAGTCTTAAGTGGTCTCCATAGAGAGCATGGAGCACAATGTAGGCATTGGTTCTCACAACCCCGAGATCACTTCCTGAGCCAACACCAAGAGTTGGGTGTTCAGCTGACTGCACCACCCAGGAAGTTTTTTTAATTTTCTTTCTGATCTATTATCCTCTCTCCAATTCCTTTTCCTGGGTCTATCAGTACTCACTCTGTATCAATTACCCATACACAGTTTTAGTTACCTGTATATATTTTAGAAACATATAGTATTCTTTTGTGGTTATTCATTAGTTTATAAATGCTAATGAGCTATAAATTTCATTTTATTTCTTATGCTTTTACCAAAATTTATTTTTCAGGTGTGTTCATGTTGCTCTATTCATGTTATCTAACTTTTCTGCCTGCTGCCAGTATCCATTGTGTGCATTTACTTCATTTTACTTACACATTCTCCTATGATGGATGCATAGATTGCCTTTAACTCTTTGCTGTAGCAAACAACAATCCAAGTGTGTTTGTATTTGTCTTTGTTTGGACCTGGAATATAGTACATTCAAGACGGCACAAATCATTTAGAACAGCTATTGCACAAACTTAAAGAGACTATGTGCATCATAAGAACAGAGCAGACATTTGATAAATTGTAGCTATTATTACTATTTTAAAATTATCTGTAAATAGAGGAGCTTAATTTTATCTCTACGTTATACTTTTGTGCTATGAACCTGTAGCATGAAACATACTAACTGCAGTTATTTCAGCATAAGTATTTTGTACTTATATACATACACATTTATCTTCAGGGAGGATTATATCCATATGATATCCATATCAGGAGAAAATCTGATGTGTTTGTAAGGAGTGCTTGTTGGCTTGTGTTTTTCCAAGAGAAGTTCAAGGTCCTTCATTAATTTAATATGATTAGTCATTCTGTTGAAATTAAAATAGTAGCATATAATGCTAATACTTAAAAAGCTTTCTAAGTCCCTGTTTTATTTAGGAGATAGAATAGTATATGAATGCTACTATCCCATTACAAAAAACACTGTCATTTTTTTTAGGAAATGTACATTATATGAAATCCATACATTAAGAGTATGTTGCATGTGGCTACATGGACACTGTTTTCTACTTTATGTTGAGTGGATGGATAAGAGTGGTTTTTAATTAGTCAGGACCTTGATCCAGGAGCTGACCTCTCAGGTCATACCACTTTCTGATGGCTCTGGAACATTTGTTTTCTTCAGGTCTTGACAGAACTGATATATTAGAATCAGAAAACTAAGATTTAAATCTGTACTTTATTACTAACTGACTATGTGATAATGGGATGAATCACTTAAATTATTAGAGCCTCCATTTTCTCACCTGTAAATAGGGGTCACTCTTGATAATCTCAAGGGCAGTGGGGCTTAAGCAAATCATCTGAATCTTTGGACCTCACTTTACTTTGTTTGCAGTGTGATGAATCTTGGATTAGTCTTTCAAAGTTTCATTTTAACTCAAATTCTAGAAATAACATTACCTGTGAGAAGCTGTTATATATTAAAGTGATTGCAAAACTGAAAAATGCCACACAAAAGGAATATAGTAAACATTAAGGTCCTTAGGGCCCGGTTAATTGCCTTTGCCTTTTGTTATATAATTTATACTACTATAGCACATAGCACAAACCAAGTAAATACCAAGTAAACAGATTGCTCAAAGTACCAGATACACTGAGAAAAGCCCTGATGATGACTTGGGGAAAGTTTTTATTTACTTATTAATCATTTCATATCATTCCAATTTTGGTTCCATACCTGATACTGCCATGAATCTTCTCTCAGCTGCCCTTCATGGTTTCTATCTTCGACCAGAATAAAAGAGAATTATAGCAGACATTCAAAAAATATCTATACATTGAACTGGCTTAAAACTGTTTCACTCATTGCAACTTAGGGTTGGCCTGCATTGAGATCGATTGTTGTCAGAGTTTTCATATCTGTATCTGGTTTGGTCGTCATCATTGGTTACTAAGCGTCATTTATCTGTTCATTAATGTACTGTTGATTGAGTACCTGTCATGTGTAGACCCTGTGCTGGGTTCCATGTATTCAGTGATAATTAGAAAAGGTTCTATTCCTTAAGCTCACAGGCTAGTGGGAAGACACACATTTATTCACAATATAGTATAGTAAGTGTTATAATACGGTTAATTATAAAATAGTGAAGAAATCTGGTTGAGGAACAATAATGGTCTAGGAAGGTCAGGGAAGGCTTCCAAGTAGAGGTAAAATCTATTTGTGTACCAAGAATCAAATTGGAGTGTAGCCAGTTTGGTAGGGGAAGGACAGTTTCATTAGAACCTTGAATGTCCCTTTAGAAGTGTATGACCAAAACCAAGGAGTAGTTAAGGAACTTAGCAGGTACAAGGTGGAACTAGTGATTTTTTTCTGGCCATAACAGGATGCAAGTGAGGCAGTGCTCACAGCATAGAGAGCATGGATTCAAGGGTCAGTGGCTGGGTTGACTGCAACCTCTGCCGCTTTCTACAAGCATGATCCTGGAAAGTTACTCAGTAATTCTGTGCTTTAATTTTGTCATCTGAAAAGTGAGAAAATTAATTGTGTGTACTTTATAGGTGCAGAATGAGGTTTACATGAGATTGTCATTTTAAAGAGCTTAGAATAGTCCCTTACATGTAGTAAGTGATCAAAGTGTCAGAGATTATTATTGTCAAGGAAGGATGGGAAATGAAGCTGGAAAGGTCATCAGGGGCTACAGACATGGGGAGCTTAGATTTTATTCTACAGGTAATGGTGAACTTTTGAAGGGATTTAAGCAAGGAAAAGATATGGTCAGATTTGTTGTTTAGGAAGAACTCTAGCTGCTATGCATATCATGGACTAGAGGTAATGAGACTGTGGTTTAGTCCAGTTTGTTTATTCACTCGCTTATCCATCCAATAATGAGCTGACTGAGTATCAACTCTGCATTAGGCACTGGGGCTGCATGGTTATCTGGATGAGAGATGATAGGGTCCTGAAGAACACAGAGAGATATGAGGGATAGAAGGGAGCAGTGGGATTGGAGGACATTTAGAAGAAGGTGTCGAAAATTGATGCCTGATTGCATGTACAGAGGCAGATGTTTAGAATGATCTCTGTTTCTTTCTTGAGCTTTTGGGTAGAGGAAACATATATCAGGATATCTGGAAATATCTGGAGTAGGAGCCAGTCTCTTGAGGGAAGAAACTGAATTTATCCTTGAACAAGTCTGAATATAGAGAAGATAAAGCTATGGGAGGTGATGAGATTGCCATGTGGGTAGAGTGTGGTCGTGTGCCCCAAGGAACACAGCTATTTAAGCTGTTGTAGAGAAAGGGAGGTCAGGAAATGGAATGGAGCAAAAATTATCCTAGAAGAGAATTAAGGAGAGAGTGATGCCTAAGAAGAGAGTGTGGTCCCTATGGCCAAATTATATGAAATGAATAAAGACAAGGACTAAGTAGAGACATTAGATATGATTAAGACCTCAGATATCACAAGAAATCTAGGAACTATAATTTCCTTGAAAAAGGGGAAGTAGAAGCATGTTTGCTATGAAGTAGGGAATGAATAGGATATGAGAGAAGGTAGCATGGAAGGAGACTAGAGTTTTAGACAGCAGCTCTTAATTGGGCATGATTATGGTCCCCAGGGTAGGCACAGGCCCTGCAGAAAGTGGTGCCTTCCACCCAGTACTCCACCTCAGTTTTGTGGTCTTGTTGGCCGGAGACCCTATCACCATTTCTAGTCTGACAGGAGGAGGATCACATACTGACAATCTTATGTCTCTCAGAATGTGGGGCAAGGTCATCAGAATGAAGGAAGAAAGGGGATGGGGCAAAGGTTCAGAATAGCTCTAGAAGGGAATATGAGCAGGAGCTGACTCCGGATAGTTTGAGAAATGGTGTTGAGAATTCAGCTGAGATCAGAAAACATAAATCTGTAGTGACACCAATCTGTGTGGTTGTGTACTTCTCTCTAGCTATGCTTGGCAGTCTCCATGTAGGCATAGAGAAGATGGATTGCTGGAGGAATCGAGAGTTTGAGGTTTGTAGGGGGTATATGGAAGAAGGCAAAGGGTTGATGAAATTAAAGGTGCTGACAAGAGAGAGGTTGAAATGATGCACCATGGGGTAGGCTCAGTAGGGAAGGAAACAAAGCCAGAGGGGGCTGATAGACTAGCAGAAAATGGGGGATCAAGGGAACAGAGGTCTCATTAAGATCAAAATGCTGGCTAAAAAATTGGAATACGGTGTGAGAGAACTGGCCTCTTTCTCCTCATCCCAGTTTCTGCATGACTGTAATTAGTTAGTACTGCTGTCATGGCTGTCCCTATTGTACATTTTAATGACTGAAAACATTATTACAAATGAGTACTAAATGTGCCATTAAAATAGTTCTGTACTACATTTGAGTATGCTCAACAAAACGTACCAGACTCAATTGACTATTGGAACGAGAAAGAAAGGAGAAATATCGGGAGCCAGCCAAAAAAACCCCGAAGTCACTTTTTGTAAATTACTTAAGACCATTAAATAAATTAAGCTGCAGTGGTGTAAAGGCATGCATTTCATGGAGTTCCAATTTAGCAATTACTGTTCTGCAGCAAAATCAATAAAATATGCATCCACAGTCATACAGGAAAATAACATGTCCAAGGGGCCTCAAGATTGGGTCTTAATTCAGAAATATTCATAGATTAGATAAAATGTATCAGGCTCAACACTGGGTTGTGGTTGGTGAAAACTTTCTTCTTCTTCTTCTTTTTTTCTTTTTAGTATTTCTTTTAATCAGTTATAATACATGGTTCAAAAATCAATATGATATAAAAGGCATACACTGAAAAGTCTCAATGCCACCTCAACCCGGTCTACCCTGTTCTTTTTGAGCATGCTTTTATTCCCCCAGTGTTTCTTTATATCAGTCTTCGCAGATACAAATATGTACGTTTTTATTTCTTGCCTTTCTGGCAAGGAAGATTGCACACCATAAACACTATTAAGCACCTTGATTTTGTTTCCCACTTAACGATATATCCGAAGATATCTCCCTACAAATTTATAGGCACTAATTTTTCTTATCATTTTTTAAATTTATTTTAGGCACAACAGTATTCATTGTTTTTGTACCACACCCAGTGCTCCAGGCAGTCCGTGCCCTCTCTAATACCCACCACCTGGTTCCCCCAACATCCCACCCCCGACCTCTTCAAACCCTTCAGATTGATTTTCAGAGTCCATAGTCTCTCATTGTTCACCTCCCCTTCCAATTTCCCCCAACTCCCTTCTCCTAAATTCCCATGTCCTCCATGCTATTTGTTATGCTCCACAAATAAGTGAAACCATATAATAATTGACTCTCTCTGCTTAACTTATTTCACTCAGCATAATCTCTTCCAGTCCCGTCCATGTTGCTACAAAAGTTGGGTATTCATCCTTTCTGATGGAGGCATAATACTCCAGAGTGTATATGGACCACATCTTCCTTATCCATTCATCTGTTGAAGGGCATCTTGGTTCTTTCCACAGTTTGGCAACAGTGGCCATTGCTGCTATAAACATTGGGGTACAGATGGCCCTTCTTTTCATTACATCTGTATCGTTGGGGTAAATACCCAGTAGTGCAATTGCAGGATCATAGGGAAGTTCTACTTTTAATTTCTTGAGGAATCTCCACACTGTTCTCCAAAGAGGCTGCACCAACTTGCATTCCCACCAACAGTGTAAGAGGGTTCCCCTTTCTCCACATCCCCTCCAACACATGTTGTTTCCTGTCTTGCTCATTTTGGCCATTCTAACTGGTGTAAGGTGATATATCAATGTGGTTTTAATTTGAATCTCCCTGATGGCTAGTGATGATGAACATTTTTTCATGTGTCTGATAGCCATTTGTATGTCTTCATTGGAGAAGTGTCTGTTCATATCTTCTGCCCATTTTTTGATATGATTATCTGTTTTGTGTGTGTTGAGTTGGAGTAGTTCTTTATAGATCCTGGATATCAATCTTTTGTCTGTACTGTCATTTGCAAATATCTTCTCCAATTCCGTGAGTTGCCTCTTTGTTTTCTTGACTGTTTCCTTTGCTGTGCAGAAGCTTTTGATTTTGATGAAGTCCCAAAAGTTTATTTTGGCTTTTGTTTCCTTTGCCTTTGGAGACATATCTTGAAAGAAGTTGCTGTGGCTGATATCAAAGAGATTACTGCCTGTGTTCTCCTCTAGGATTCTGATGGATTCCTGTCTCACATTGAGGTCCTTTATCCATTTTGAGTTTATCTTTGTGTACGGTGTAAGAGAATGGTCGAGTTTCATTCTTCTACACAGAGCTGTCCAGTTTTCCCAGCACCATTTATTGAAGACACTGTCTTTTTTCCACTGTATATTTTTTCCTGTTTTGTCGAAGATTAACTGACCATAGAGTTGAGGGTCCATATCTGGGCTCTCTATTCTGTTCCACTGGTCTATGTGTCTGTTTTTATGCCAGTACCATGCTGTCTTGGTGATCACAGCTTTGTAGTAAAGCTTGAAATCAGGTAAAGTGATGCCCCCAGTTTTATTTTTGTTTTTCAACATTTCCTTAGCGATTCGGGGTCTCTTCTGGTTCCATACAAATTTTTGGATTATTTGCTCCAGCTCTTTGAAGAATACCGGTGGAATTTTGATTGGAATAGCATTAAAAGTATAGATTGCTCTAGGCAGTATAGACATTTTAACAATGTTTATTCTTCTGATCCAAGAGCATGGAATGGTCTTCCATCTTTTTGTGTCTTCTTCAATTTCTTTCATGAGTGTTCTGTAGTTCCTTGAGTACAGATCCTTTACCTCTTTGGTTAGGTTTATTCCCAGGTATCTTATGGTTCTTGGTGCTATAGTAAATGGAATTGATTCTTTAATTTCCCTTTCTGTATTTTCATTCTTAGTGTATAAGAAAGCCACTGATTTCTGTACATTGACTTTGTATCCTGCCACGTTACTGAATTGCTGTATGAGTTCTAGTAGTTTGGGGGGTGGAGTCTTTTGGGTTTTCCATATAAAGAATAATGTCATCTGCGAAGAGAGAGAGTTTGATTTCTTCATTGCAGTTTGGATACCTTTTATTTCTCTTTGTTGTCTGATTGCTGTTGCTAGGACTTCTAATACTATGTTGAACAAGAGTGGTGAGAGTGGGCATCCTTGTCGTGTTCCTGATCTCAACGGGAAGGCTGCAAACTTTTTCCCATTGAGGATGATATTTGCTGTGGGTTTTTCATAGATAGATTTTATGAAGTTCAGGAATGTTCCCTCTATCCCTATATTTTGAAGGGTTTTAATCAGGAACGAATGCTGGATTTTGTCAAATGCTTTTTCTGCATCAATTGAGAGGACCATGTGGTTCTTCTCTCTTCTTTTATTGATTTGTTCTATCACATTGATTGATTTGCAAATGTTGAACCATCCTTGTAGCCCAGGAATGAATCCCACCTGGTCATGGTGGATAATCTTTTCAATGTGCTGTTGGATCCTGTATGCTAGGATCTTGTTGAGAATCTTAGCATCCATATTCATCAGTGATATTGGTCTGAAATTCTCCTTTTTGGTAGGGTCTTCACCTGGTTTGGGGATCAGGGTAATGCTGGCTTCATAGAAAGAGTCTGGAAGTTTTCCTTCTGCTTCAATTTTTTGAAACAGCTTCAGGAGAATAGGTGTTATTTCTTCTTTGAAAGTTTGGTAGAATTCCCCAGGGAATCCGTCAGGTCCTGGGCTCTTGTTTTTTGGGAGGTTTTTGATCACTGCTTCAATCTCGTTACTAGATATCGGTCTATTTAGGTTGTGGATTTCAATTTTGAGAGTTTATGGCTTTCCAGGAATGCATCCATTTCATCTAGGTTGCTTAGCTTATTGGAATATAACTGTTGATAATAACTTCTGATGATTGTTTCTACCTCCTTGGTGTTAGTTGTGATCTCTCCCTTTTCATTCATAATTTTATGAATTTGGGCTTTCTCTCTTTTCTTTTGGATTAGTGTGGCCAATGGTTTATTGATCTTACTGATTCTTTCAAAAAACCAGCTTCTAGTTTCATTGATACGTTCTACTGTATCTCTGGTTTCTACCTCATTGATCTTTGCTCTAATCTTGATTATTTCCCTTCTTACATGTGGAGTTGGTTTGATTTGTTGTTGATTCTCCAGTTCTTTAAGGTGTAGAGACAGCTGGTGTGTTCTGGATTTTTCAGTTTTTTTGAGGGAGGCTTGGATGGCTGTGTATTTCCCCCTTAGGACCACCTTTGCTGTATCCCATAGGTTTTGGATCGAAGTGTCTTCATTCTCATTGGTTTCCATGAACTGTTTCAGTTCTTCTTTGATCTCCTGGTTGATCCAAGCATTCTTAAGCAAGGTGGTCTTTAGCTTCCAGGTGTTTGAGTTCCTTCTAAACTTTTCCTTGTGATTGAGCTCCATTTTCAAAGCATTATGATCTGAGAATATGCAGGGAATAAACTCAGTCTTTTGGTATCGGTTGAGTCCTGATTTGTGACCCAGTATGTGGTCTATTCTTGAGAAGGTTCCATGTGCACTTGAGAAGAATGAGTATTCTGTTGTTTTAGGGTGGAATGTTCTGTATATATCAATGAGGTCCATCTGGTCCAATGTGTCATTCAATGCTCTTGTTTCTTTATTGATTTTCTGCTTCGATGATCTATTTCTGAGAGAGGCGTGTTAAGATCTCCTACTATTAATGTGTTCATATCAATATGACTCTTTATCTTGATTAACAGTTTTCTTATGTAATTGGCTGCTCCCATATTGGGGGCATAGATATTTACAATTGTAGATCATCTTGGTGGATAGTCCCTTTAAGAATGATATAGTGTCCTTCTGTATCTCTGACTACAGTCTTTAGTTTAAAATCGAATTTATCTGATATGAGAATCGCTACCGCAGCCTTCTTTTGAGGCCCATTGGCATGAAGGATGCTTCTCCATCCCTTCACTTTCAGTCTGGGTGTATCTTTAGGTTCAAAATGGGTCTCTTGTAGACAACATATGGATGGGTCCTGTCGTTTTATCCAATCTGCAACCCTGTGCCATTTTATGGGCGCACTTAGGCCATTCACATTGAGAGTGATTATTGATAGATACATTTTTATTGACATCGTGTTACCTTTGAAGTCTTTCTTTCTGTAGATTGTCTCTATATTTCTGTTCAATGCTATTCTTAGGATTTTTCCTCTTTTATAGAACCCCCCTTAATATTTCCTGCAGTGTTGGCTTGGTGGTTGCATAGTCTTTTAAGCCTTGCCGGTCTTGGAAACTCTTTATCTCTCCATCCATTTTGAATGTCAGTCTTGCTGGATAAAGTATTCTTGGCTGCATGTTCTTCTCATTTAGTGCCCTGAATATATCTTGCCAGCCCTTTCTGGCTTGCCAGGTCTCTGTGGACAGGTCTGACGTTCTTCTGATGAGCTTTCTTCTGTAAGTAAGGAGCCTCTTTGTCCTAGCGGCTTTCAAGAGATTATACCTACAATTATGATTCCTCAATTTGACTATCAGGTGCCTTGATGTTTTTCTGGAATCTATAATCTTGGGTGGAGACCGTTCGGCCTCTAGTACATAAACACTGTTTCCATTCGCGAGATTGGGAAAATTTTCATGAAGAACTTGTTCCACTGTATCTTCTAGACTTCTTTCTTTCTCCTCCCCTTCAGGGATTCCAATGATTCTGACTTTGGAACATTTCATGGCATCATTTATTTCCCTGATTCTGTTTTCATGGTTTCTAAGCTGTTTGTTCCAGGCTTCCTCTTGATCCTTTCTCTCTATCTGTTTGTCCTCCAGATCACTAATTCTATCTTCTGTCTCAGTTACCCTAGCTTCGAGAGAATTTGGATTAGATTGGAACTCATTGAGAGCATTGTGAACCTCAGCCCTGGTAGCTTTTAGCTCTGCCCTAACATTGTGAACATCCTGTCTGGTCGCTTTTAGCTTGGACCTAATCAATTCTGTTTGGTCATCCATGGCGTTCTCCAACCTATCTATTGCCTGGATAATTATTAGCTTGAATTCTCTTTCTGACATATTGTCTATGTTGATAGCCATTAGCTCTGTTGCAGAAGGTCCATTCTCTGTATTTTTCTTCTGTTGGGCATTCCTCCTCCTAGTCATTTTGGTGAGAGATGACTGAACAGATGTAGCTGGTTGTATTGACCGTGGTGCCATCTGGGTGCACCCTGGAACACTTCTGAGCAATCAGGATTCCCCACCCAAATGAGAGAAAAAAGAAAAGAAAAAAAAGAGAGAGAGAGAGAGGGAAGAAAGGGAAGATGAAAGAGAAGTTTCAGCCCAAATGGGCCCCAAGGTAAGATTTATAAGGTATACAAACAAAAACAAACAAAAAGACTGATAAAAGTATATAACAAGAGAAAAAAAATATATATGCAAATAAAGGAAGAACCTTGTTGAAAAGAACCCCAAGTGTAAGATTTATATACTATCAGGACAAACACAAAAACACAGAAACACTGGTGGAAGAAAAAGATGGGAGAGTGGCTATAAATTCTCAGTGTGGGTGAGGAAGGTTGTTTTGATTCTTCCTGGATGTATCTTGATATCTTTGTTAAAGGACTCAACTTTCCTAGGCTAAAGGGGGATTAAAAATTGGTTTACCTATAGGGGTAGTATTGACTGGGGAAAGGGGATTACTTTGATGTTTAACTCTATATGAATATTAGAAAATAAAATAAAAAAGGAACAAACTAGACTAAACTAAACTAAAATTTTTAAAAAATTCAAAAAATAGAAATGCAAAAGAAAAACACAGGTGTTTGTATCAAAAAGTTCAGGTCAGAAGGTTATTATGGAATTTGATGCACTGGACAGCTCGCTGTGATGGTAATAGGTTAAAAAATTATCTATATAAAAAAATGAGCCAGAATAGTGGGAACAAATCAAAAATAAAAGTTGCCCTATGAAGTAGTGGTGGTTGTTCTCTTGTAGTCTTTTTTTTTTTTTTTTCTTTCCTGGTTGGTTTTCTGGGGGAGGGCCCTGCCACGTGGCTTTTCAGTCAATGATGTTCCCTGGGTTAAGTCCTCCAGTCCCCCTCAAAGGGGTGGGCTCTGAGGAAACCGTTTTTTTCAGGCTTTTATTCTCTGGAGGTTTTTATGTTTGTTCACCTTTTTTTTTTTTTTCCTCTCTCCTTGACTGCTTTTGATAGTTTTTGTAGGTTTAGAGGAAAGTAAACGGCACCCTGACCTCCCTCTCAGAGAGAAGCCTCAGTCTGTTTTTCTGTGGGTGTTGCAGAGCCCATATAAATCCCCCCTTGGCCGCTGGCAGAGCAGGTTCCGAGTCGTGGTCCCTGGGGATGCAGGATTTTCTGCTTGTACCCAAACCAAAGCAGCAGCAGCTGTTTGGGCAGCTCCAGACCACCAGAGAGGTTCCAAGCAGCGATCGCACACTGAGATTTTCCCGCTGGCCCGGGCTGGGAATGCCTGGTCTTTCTGGGTCTAAGAGTGCCTGGCTTGCGCGCACCTCTTTCAGGGGAGGCTGTGGGTCGCACGCACATCTCAGGCTCTGAGAACGGGGCGCAGGTCCGAAAGCACCAGGCTGGGCCTTCGCACACCTCTCTCAGGGGAGAGTTTGGGGCACGCGTCTTAGGCTCTGAAACAATGGCGCGTGTCAAAGAACGCCGGCTGGGCCTTTGTACCTCTCTCAGGGGAGGATGAGGGGTGTGCGCATCTCAGGCTCTGTAGCAGAGCTCACGCGTTCTGCTGTCCCGGCGGCTCCCATCCCCTCACAGGGGCCAGAACCCAGGCAATCTCGGGCACGCTGGAGGCACAGGGACCAAGATCTGGTTTCTCCACCGCACTCTCTCTGGCTCAGCACCAGGGGAGGCTGTCCTGGGACCGGGGACTTAAGCCCCTGTCCCTAGCCATCCCGATTCCCACAATTTCCCCCCATGATCTTTTGCTCTTTTGGAGTGCTTTCAACCAGTCTCCAAGTTAATGCTGGTCCCCAGATGCAGGGTACTCTCGCTCGTATTAGGGGTATTACTTTCCAACCGGTCACCTCTGGTGGCTCCCTCCCCCTTTTGTTTATCTTCCCATATCAGTCTGCCTTTCCCACTCCACTTTACCTGCCCACTGGCGTCTTCTGCCCCTGTAGAGATCCAGATGTATGTAATTCTGATCTCAGGCTGATTTCATGGGTGATCGGAATTCTTTGGTAGGTAATCAGCTCACTTTAGGGTACAGGTTGAAAAGGCGCCTCCTCCTACTTCCCCTGGCACTATTTTTTTTAACAGCTGTATAATATGCCATGGAATAGATATGTTGTAATTGAACCAAATTTGCTTGGGTAGTTGTCAGTTTTTTTTCCCAATATTTCATAAAATAGGTTACTTTGTATAACTCTAGGGTATCTGTAGGGAAAGGGTCAGATGTACAATTGCTGAGTTAAAGGATAAACACATTTGTATTTTGGGCAGCTATTGCCAGATTCCATCCCCAAAAGATTTTTACTTCCTCAAGTTCCCACTAGTGTGAAATGAATTGTTAAGGAAAATAATTTAATGTTAAGTTTATTTGCTAACAACACACTTTGAAGTTAAAGGCAAGTGATTTCTAAAGGTTGCAGGATATTGTGAAAATAATGAACACCATGCACAGGGCTAGAGCAGGTACTAATACTTCATCCTGAACCAAATCTATGAAATTTCATATGATGAGTGATGTGGGCACAGGGTGTGACAATGCAGCATCACTGTAACATTTGTAGAGTGATTTTTAACATACAAAATTCTTTAGCTTTATCTATTTAACATATATTTAGCAAGCATCTACTGCCAGGTGCAGGATTTGGGTATTGATTCTTTCTCTCTTTTACGTATAAAAGAGCCTTCAAAATTTGCTCACATGTACCCATTAAAAGAGGGCACGTATTGCATGGAGCACTGGGTGTGGTGCAAAAACAATGAATACTGTTACGCTGAAAAGAAATAGAAAATAAAAATAAAAAAAATAAAAAAAGTAAAAAAAAAGAATTTTGAAAAATTATATATTTTAAGTATAAACAGAATAGTTGAAAGGTTGTATTTTGATTGTAATTATTGGCCTTTTAAATATAATAGTCTAAATATTGGGCTTTTAAATAAAATTGTTCTATCACTCTTTAAAATACATCCAATGGGATCTGAGTATTGATTTGAAATCCACCATCACCTATTTAAAAATATATGAGTCAACTCTCCTTTAACAGGACTGAATATTTACATCATTTATTTTTCTTTTAAACCTATATTTCCATTCCACTTTTCCCAGATAATTTTATCTTTATGTAATATACTTTGTTTGTAAATCTCAAAAAATTGCTGTATCATAATTCTCTGTAACAAAATATGTATATACATTGATATTTTATTTTATTTACTTTTTAAAATATTTATTTGTTTGAGAGAGAGAGACGGACAGAGATATTGACAGAGGTAGTAAGAGAGAGAATGAACAAAGAGGAGAAGGAGAAGCAGGCTCTGTCCTGAGGAGTGCTGAGCCTAAAGCAGGGCTCAATCCCAGGATCCTGAGATCATGAATTGAGCTGAAGGCATATGCTTAACTGACTGAGCTGCCCAGGTGCCCATATACATTAATATTTTTGTTAAATTTTTTCTCCAACCACCAAGTTTGTAAATGTTGAAATATTGACTGAATTATGATTATTGATAGTACACAATTGGCTAAGAAACACACATTATGCATTTTAATAAATAATTTTAAAACAAATTTTTATTAGAAAATACATTTCTTATAAGATGGCTAAGCCTATACTTTCTAAATTAGTTCAATTAAATTTCAGTGTAATAGAATCATGGATATCTCAGCATTGCTAGAAGCCGACAGGCTTCAGCATAATCTTTTATCTTAGTTTTCACTTTTATATATTAAAAAAATTCAATTCTTATAAATGAAAATACTGAAATACTTGTTCAATAAATAAGAAAATGGGAAGGGAAAAGTTTTGTTACAGTAACATTTTTTTAATTGTCTGAAATTTTAGTATACCACCCAAATAAAGAATCGAAAACTATTTTCAATGATCCATTGGGTGACAATTAGGTCCATGTGAAGTGTGGCTGAAAGAAAAGAATAGGAAATAATGACAAACTCAACTATTTTCCAAGTGTCTCTTTGTTTGGCACCCTCAAGATCTTTATACCCTGAGGTCATTGCATCTTTGGTAAGAATGGAAGAAAGGGAAAAGTGTATCTTTTTTATTTTTTTAATTTCTTTTCAGCATAACAGAATTCATTGTTTTTGTACCACACCCAGTGCTCCATGCAATACGAGCCCTCCTTAATACCCACCACCTGGCTCCCCCAACCTCCCATGAGAAAAGCGTATCTTTTGGGTAAAACAGGAGAAATAAAAGAAGAAGTCAGAAATATGAGCTTGTTCCTTTTTTTCTCTTCTTTTTTATTATGTTCAGGTAGCCACTGTATAGTACATAATTAGTCCTTGATGCAGTGTTCAATGATTCATTAGTTAAATATAACACCCAGTGCTCCTCACAGCACATGCCCTCTCCAACACCCATCACCCTGCTACCCCCTCCCCTCACCCTCCTCCCCTCTGAAACCCCCAGATTATTTCTCTGGGTCCGTAGTTTCTCATGGTTCATCTCCCACTCTGATTTCTCCCCCTTTGGATTTCCCTCCCTTCCCCTATGGTCCTCTGTGCTATTGCTTATGTTCCATATATGAGTCAAATCATATGATAATCGTCTTTCTCTGTTTGACTTAGTTCACTTAACATAATCCTCTCCAGTTCCATCAGTGTCGATCCAAATAGTGGTTATTCATCATTTCTGATGGCTGAATAATATTCCATTGTATATAAGGACCACATCTTCTTTATCCATTCATCTGTTGAAGGGCATCTGGGCTCTTTCCACAGTTTGGCGATTGTGACCATTGCTGTTATGAACATTGGGGTGTATGTGCCCTTTCTTTTTTAATAAGCTTTCCCTCAGGCAAAATTAGTTTTAGGAAAGAGGATATATATAAAAGTTGAAGATCTGGAACCTAATTCCTTTAAAACCTCCCTGACCACACACAAACCTTGGTAAGTTATTGTTTATTTCTAGAGGTACACATAGTCCAGTTTAAAGACCTCCTGATATATCTGACTTTCTGCAGAAGATGTTCAATACCAGGTCACCAGGAACGTGAAAGGCAAGAGTCAAGGAACAGCCTCAAATGAAGGCTGTTAGAAAACCAGCAAGATGAGTGTGAAGAGGAGGAGATACACCAGCCAAGGAGAGAGACTTGAAGAAATTTCACTGTGACAATGTTGTAGACTTTTTATGTGGGTTAGTATGAGCATCCCAAGATGAGCCAAGTTTATTAAAATGACTGGAACAAAACATAAAATCACCAGAAAATGCATTTTACCAAGTCTCCTTAGTACATTCCATTACAATCCTTTACTTACATGCCTGCTTCTTATGTTAGGATTTGAGATAGCCAAGAATAAGAAATGATATTCTGGTTAAGATCACAAGCTATAGAGAGAGAGTACTTTGCCTTGAACCCTGATTCCAACTAGTTTATGAACTCAGGCAAGTTACTTAACTGTTCCAAGTATCAATTTTTTGTGTCTGTTAATAATTAAACATAGCTCGTGTGTTTTTGTGAGAATGAAATAAAATAATCTAAGTAAAGCTATGAGCACAGTGCCAGATCATTCAATATTTATTCAATCAAGAACTCTAATTCAGCTATATATAAATGAATAGGAGGAGACAGATATGCAAACATACAAGGGCAATAGCACTATACAACAGATGTGTAAAGTAGGTATTAATTTCATTTTACAGATATGGAAGTGGAGGCTATAGGAATTTAAGCTGTATGCTTAAGATTACCAACCAGTAAGTAGAGAGCACAAATGACTCAGAATGCTAGATTGCTTATAACTTCTTCAAGTGTGTAGTGGCAGCACACTGCTGGGTTCTGTAGACTGAAATATTCCTGGGTCATTCCAGCTGAAAGAATAGTTCTGGATGCTCACTCAGCACCAACTGCAGGCAGCCAAGCCTTTTGGTTTTTGGTTTGTGTATGTCTCACCATCTCTGTAGGCTAGGGAGAGCATCCTCCTATGCATGAAGGGCATTCCAAGGTCAACAAAGTGCTTCAGGCTCCATAAAGAAAGCAGCTATATAAATGGGGGTTCTTGTTAAGATAATAAAGCTCAAAAGGCCACTTTTTAAAAGGGAGGTCACCTGGAGGGTTACCAGGAAAAGCCAGATGCCCCAGATGTGCTATTTAACCTCCAGTTTTCATAAAATATACACATACTGTAGGAATATATCTTTAATTATTTTGCTTTTAGAAAATGATGACTCTAACATTGTTTAAATAAATTAAGTCAACTCCTATTATTAGAAGCGAAGTATCTTACATTTTACAGGTGCTGAGGCTAGTAGGAATGGCTTAACCAGAAACCTCATTAAATGTATCACCACTGTTGGCCAAACCGTACAAACTCTTTGGAGTATGATAGGGTTCCAACTGTCTACTGAGTGCATTCATAGTGGAGAGTGCCTCAGTGTATTTCCTTGTTTTGAATAAATTGTGGTATTAAATTCACAGCCTTCCTTCATCAGAAAGGGAAAATGATTTGACCCTCACATTCCTCAGAGCTGAACTCAAACCTTGGAGACACACTTCAAAGCTCTGTAAATAATATGAGTAACACTTTGGACCCTTCTGAGGTGGGAGGGAAATTCCCTTTCTGAAGAACACCCAAGTCTTTAAAAAGAAATGGTCAGGTTTAAATATCTCACTGTTTTTCTTGTTTGAGGCTCCATGCTGAGGATTTTATTTTCCTTTGCAAAGCTTATGCTGCCCGAGCCCTTTTCTCAGAGGTCGGCTGGCGTTGGTGCGCAGGGCTGCTTGCAGGTTCCTTGGAGCAAGTTTATTTGAAGTGCGGCTGGGGCTGGGTTGAAGATTCCATTATGATGCGGGAGGCTCCCTAAGTTTGGAATATCAATGGCACTTCAAAGGGCTGGAGCTGCGAATTAGCAGTCTGGATTCTTCTCAGGCCCCAGAATAGAATAAAATAACCCACCAAGAGATGTGTTTCAAGATAAGAAATGGGAGAATTCTCTTCAAGGGCCCTAATTGTAAAGTGGGTACCCTTGTGTCTTTATAGATGACATGGACTCTCTTTGGGCACAGGAGATTGTCACGGATTTTGCAGAAGCCCCTCAAGGATCCCATACTGAAATCTTAAACATAGTACTGGACACCTTCCCAAACTGTCAAACCTCTCAAATCCATTAACATTAACCCCCTACTGAAAAGAGTAGCCTTAGGAGAAGGGTAACTAAAAACTGCTTAGCCTAATTTATTTATTTCCAAAAGGCCAAACACCATATTAATCTCGAGATTTTCTAATCTTAAGATTTTTTTTTTCCTCTAAAATCCCATTCTCTTGTTTTTCTCTACCTCTGTCTGCACTATAGCAAAAATATGGAAGAAAGAAAGTTAGGGCTTTTGTTCACCCAAGTCTCTACTATGAGTCAGCATCAATTTGGCTATAGGCAGGCCAGCAAAACAAAACAAAACAAAACAAAACAAAACAAAACAAAACCATGAGCCCTCTCATCAACTTGCTACATGATTATGTTTAAGTGGCTCTAGAATGACAGCACTTCAACTCAGAACACTAAACTTTGCACCTCTAGGAATGACTACCCTATGCCTGCACCTCACTCTCCAATCGTACTTAAAATTGAATGAAAAGTGTGTATACTGGGGAGGCCCTAGATTGGGAGTATAGTACTGATCTGTGCCTGGCTAGTGGTCATGGTCATGGTAATTTCTGCATCCTTGGTGTTTTTCTAATGCCTTGAACATTGTTTTGGCTGCCACCCTCCTGCCCTTTAGGAAGGGGTTATACCTTCACAGTCAAGACAGGGGAGTGGAAGTGCCCTGGACTGGGACTTAGGTACAACCAGGATGATCATCTGACCTCTGTCATTTTCTGATTTTCTCCCTCACTACGTGACTTCCTGTTGGCTGGAGTTGACTGGCAGTGCCTTTATAGTGAATAGTCTCCTTTTAATGGGTCTGATTCCTGTTTTCATTCATTTATGCTATTTGTCTGGCTCCTGAAGGCACTTTTGATCTGCAGCCTTTGGCTCAGAATCTCAACTCTAGGCCTTAATTCTGCTGGTTTTACCTGTTAATACTTGTTCTTTTTACTTAACTGATCGTGAGTAAGATCCCTCAGGAATCCATCTTTGTCTTTCATTCTCTGGGAAGTTTTCTTGACTATTTCAGCCTATCCTGTACTTTTCCTTGGCATCCTTTATCTCCCTATCTTAGCTTGTATAGTGCTGCCTAATTAGTTATTGGTTCTGTCACTGGGCTTGAGGCTTTGTAAAAGAGATCACATATGTTTTGCTCATTATTATATCCTGAGTACCTAGCACAGAACCTGAAATCAAGTAGATGCTCAAAAATTTCTTTCATGTTTAATTTAATTAAATGTTTAATTAGTTTAATTAACTAATTAATGTATTGATTAATTTCAGAAAAATATTTTTAAAAATTCTCCCTGTATTTTTGCAATTTCAAACATACTGAAATGTATAAAGAATATCAAAATGAACAGCCCTATAGCCTCCACTTAAATTCAACAATCTAAAATATTTTTTACTCTTACTCATTATAGGAATGTATGATTTTGCTGAACTATTGGAAACTAAGCTGCAGACATCATGACTCTTTATGCCAAAGACTTCTGCCCACATCTTTTCTTAATTAAGAGCTGGATTGTGGTATAATTGATACATAAAAACTGCACATATTTCATGTACACAATTTGATAAATTTGGGCATAGGTTTAATGTATACAGTTTGATAAGTTTGGGCATACACCTGTGAAACAACTATCTAAATCAAAGTAATAAACATATATATCACCCCACAAAAGTTCACTGTGTCTCCTTTCTCTGAGTGTGCATATGCATGTTATAAAAGCACTTTATGTGGGAACTACTCTTTAAATTTGTTTACATGCCCAATACAGTATTATTAACTTTAGGAATAATGTTGTACCATAGATCTCTGGAATGTAGTCATCTTGCATAACTGAAAATATTTCCTCATTTCCCCCTCGTTTCAGTGCCTGGCAACCACGATTCTCCTTCCTTCTTCTGTGAGTTTGACTTCTTAAGGTACCTCATATAAGAGGAATCATGCAGTATTTCTCCTTTTGTGACTAGCTTAATTCACATAAGATAACATCCTCCAGGTTCATCCATGTTGTCACAGATGACGGTTTTCCTTTTTTTAAGGATGACTAATGTTCCACTGAATCTGTATGCCA
This sequence comes from Lontra canadensis, assembly GCF_010015895.1. Taxonomy (NCBI): domain Eukaryota; kingdom Metazoa; phylum Chordata; class Mammalia; order Carnivora; family Mustelidae; genus Lontra; species Lontra canadensis. The sequence continues at coordinate 120,451,103 of NW_022630995.1, read as the reverse complement.
CATTTTCTTTATTTATTTATATGTCTGGGACATTTGGGTTGTTTCCATGTATTGGCTATCGTGAACGATACCGCAACGAACATGGGAATGCAGACACTATTCTGAGCTCCTGATTTCAATTCTTTTTTGTATATACCAGAGATGAGATTGCTGGATCATAAGGTAGTTTTATTTTGAATTTTTGAGGAACCTCCATACTGTTTTCCATAGTGGTTGTGCCATTTTAAGTGTTGGCAAGGATATAGAGAAATTGAACACTTTGTAAACTGCTAGTGGGAACTAGCAGTTTACAAAGTGTTCAATTTCTCTATATCCTTGCCAACACTTAGCTTTTTTCTTTTTTTATAATAACCATCCTAACAATGAGGTAATATCTCATTGTGGTTCTGATTTGCATTTCCCTGATGATTAGTGACGCTGAGCACCTTTTCGTGTACCTGTTGGTGATTTGTATTTATTCTTTGAAGTCATATTTATTCAAGTTCCTTGCTTATTTTTTACTCTGATTAATTTGGTTTTTGCTACCGAGTTGTAAGAGTTCCTTACATATTTTGAATATTAACCCCTTACCAGATATGTGGTTTGCAAATATTTTCTCCCATTCTCTAGGTTGCCTTTTTATTCTGTTGATTGCTTCCTTTCTATGCAGAAACTTTTTAGTTTGATATAGTGTCACTTGTCTGTTTTTGATTTTGCTGCCTGACTCTGCAGGCATCTTTAAAAAAAGAATAAAAAATTGCATTTCAAATAGTGGTAATACCATTATTATAGTTGAGAAAATTAATAATTCTACAATATCATTTAATATCCAGTTCATATTATCATTTCACCAAATGTCCTTACAAATTATCTTTTAAAAAATTGAGATTCACAAATTCATATAACACAAAATTAACCATTTTAAAGTGTCTATTCAGTGACATTTAGTGCATTCACAATGTTATATACAACTATCACTTATATCAAGTTCTAAAACATTTTCATCACCCCTACCTAGCAAACTACTAATTTACTTTCTGTCTCTCTAGGTTTCCTTATTCAGCTATTTTATATAAATAGAATTATCCAATATATGATCCTTATGTTCCCCTTAATCAACTTTTGGCTTTTTTTTTTTTTTTTTTTTTTTTTTTTTAGGAAAAAGTTTAAAATAGAAAAAGAAAAAAAAAAAAAATTGGTGGAGTATTTCTTCCTTTAATGATCATTTTTAAGTGACAAGACTTCATTTTGTTCCCAAGCCTGCCTAGGCAGCCCCTTGTCTCCTACCCAGTTACAATGAAGGAAAACAGCCATGCAAGATGAGACACATGTGGTCTACAACTCAGAAAAAGGGATCAAGTATATTTCCCTTCAACCTTTTGTGGCTGTTAGGGATATTGGGAAAGGCTCCCAGGCTGAACATAAGCTATGAACTAGTCTCCATAGTTACTGTAAAGATGCTGGCCAGTGGGAGGGAGAAGTGGAGACACTAACTGGCTATGATTACAGGCACAGCCTATTGTCAAGCTAGCTCAGATTGATGTTGGTGGTAGTGATATATTTGCTTAAAAGGAAGCATTTCTCTTCAGAACTAATTCTACATGACCAGTCTGAATCATAATTCTGCAAGACCACTCTAAATCAGTTATCTTCTTTGCTTCACTGCCAAAGATATATTCTGCAATATTCTTTGCTCTATGAAAGAAAGCACATTTGAGAGATATAGTAATAACCACTTCCCCTCTTAATCCACCTTCCTCATTCACCTTCTGGGGCTTTTCCAGGGTGATGTTCTGTGCTCAGTAGTAATTCCAACTGACTCCTTTCACTGAGCACCAGCTTGGGAATCACCTGCACTGTTTTTTACTGGGCATGACAGCTTGAAAGAGTGGCAAGGATTCCATGGGTTTGGAGTAACTGCTTGGCTTATCATTTAAAATTCTTCTGAGGAACTTTCAATGGCTTTAAATGCATATATATGTGGTTTTATGTCTAATGTATATAACAGGGAAAGTAAATACCACCCATCATGCTCCTGCTTCCTTGTTCCTTGGCCCATGATAGAAGTCATTAGTTGGTTGCAGACTTTTTTCCCTTTGGGCTTACACACACCCCCAGGATATTTCTCAACAAAGGATTGCAGGTAACCATAGCCATTCAACTGGACTTTGCATTCAAGAGGAAACATCTTTTTCTTTTCATTTCTGTGATACAGTCTTCCCAATGCTCAGACTGTCAGAATAAACATGTACTTTGAGCATTACAAATTAAAGCATATCAACAGGAGGCCAAGAGTGTTTATGTTTATTGGTTGAACTCCCATCTACAGCAAGTCTTTAAAATGCTAATCCTACAGCTTGCTGTAGCAAAATTTATAGCAAAAATAATTATGTGAGGAGGTAGTGCAATACATAATTAATATTCAAAAGTAGACTTCCGTAAATTTACATGCCAGGATGCTTCACCTCCCTAGAGATCCAGCACTGAAAGTGATGTGGCATATCTTTTCTAAAATAAAATTTATTCTGGAATCTTATTTTTTGAGGTCTCACTAAATAACAATGCAGTGTTGACACCCTGATAAGCATAGAAATCAGTGAAGGGATAAGAATGGAAAAATCTAAGTGCAAAGTGAAAGAGAAGTTTGGATGGATCTTTTAGGACAGAATCAATTGAGGCCATGTAATTCTGTTTCTTGGTACTTGTGCCCCAGACACTAAAGTTTATAGTAGCCTGTTTCCTGATAACTGGTATTTTCATGGAAGCAAGAACAAGAGTCTGTGACCTCAAATGAAATAAAAATACAGTTTTTAGTTTCCCAGGAGTCTTTTTACTGTTGCTAAGTTGTGCCTTGGTTTTATTGCTGTGTATTTGATGAGTAGTTCATGAAGAAGAAATACAAAATTTAATCTGATTGAACCATAGAGCCAAAGGGATTCTTTGCAAAAAAAAAAAAAAAAAAAAAAAAAAAAAAAAACACAAACACACACACAAATTTCCTCTTTTTAAACCCCTTTTATCTTTTCATCTACTGATGTATTTTATTTTGCTGTGTTTTATTTATCTTTATAGGCAACCTTAAATCTATTTTTGGACAAACTAGGGTATAAATAAATAACCAATAGTAACAACAGTAAGGTACTATTTATTGAACGTTCACTGTATTTCAGACTCTTCTAAGCGCTTAACAGTACTACTTTATTTTAACTTGCCCACAATTCTGTGAAGAAGGTGTTTTTATTCCCATTTTACAGAGAAAGTAAACTGAATCTCAGAGAAGTTATATACCTGGTAAGCAGTTGACTGGAGATTTGAAACTGGATGCTTTTGACTAGGAAGCCTGGATCTTTAACACTGCACTGGACTTCTCTGCGTGTAAATGACTGGGGACCATTGTCTTTGTATTTTCCTTCAAGTGCTGCCTAGATCAGTAGAAGCAGTTTGCTTGTTTCTCTGATTCTTCCATTGAGAGACGAATCCCAGCAGCTTCACCAGGATTATTGTTTTAAGATGTGCTCTGGTTGAAGACATTCTACTCTAATACTTCTGAATATTACTATGTTAAAATGAATTTAGGAAAGTAACTGACCAGACTCTAATATTTTCTGCAAAAAAAATCACATCTAAGTTTTCTTAATATAAAAAAATAGAGAAACATCAAAACTTGATATGACCAATGCCAAGAAAAGTAACAAAATAACTGTTTATGGTATATTTACATTTTTGCTCTGTCCATTAGCCACTTTGTTTTATATGGCCAGCAGATGTTGGGACTTACAGCACCTGCTAAGAGAAGTTGATTCTTTATGGCTGAAGCCTGGTCCCATCTCCGTGGGATTTTATGTCTCCCCTGCTGCCTTGCTGGGGCCCAGTGGAATCTGTGTTCTTAGTTCATTAGTGCAGCCAGAGTCTGTGGTGGGTCTTGGATTCTCCATTCAAGAAAATCTGCTGGGCCTGCTTTGATAGTGCAGCCAAGCAACTGCTGGCTGCAATGTAAAAAATGCCGGAGGCTTCTTTTCTGTGTAGAAAAATCATCTGAAAGCCCAATAGCAGGAGGAAAAGCACATGTTTCCTTGCCATAAAACCTTAAAAACAAGTTTGGGAAAGAAGGCAATTGGAAAAACTGCCACTCCGCTTTCCCCTCATTGAAGAGACTTTTGAGACAGGTTTACAATACCTTGTGAGAGATATGCCAACCTATTCAATTTTCCTCTAGTGGAAGTCCTGTCAGAGAATTAAGGTCACATCTTAATTAAGGCCACATCTACCCACAAAAATGCAATGGAAATCCTTTTCCCCATTTCAGATATCCTGGATGATTGTTTCAATTTTCCACTTTACTTTTCATGTTTATATGGCCAAGCCCAACTCAAACTAGTAATTGCATCTCTATTTTCTACTTCCTTTTTCTGTTTAAAGAAAGCTTTCTGTGAAATGAAGGAATTTTAGATTGTATGTAGGTATAAGATCAATGTATAAGGAACACATTAGATTTTATGTAGGTATAATGTATAAGGTATACATTAGATCATTTGTAGGTATAAGGTATAAGATTAAGTGAATAAAAAGAACTTGCCAAGAATCATTTAAACATTATTTTCAAGAGAAAATATTAATTTACAAGTCTTATGAATGCATTTAAAATGATTACTAGGGAAAACTTTGATTCATCATTTCTCAGTCACCTTGTTCATATATTATAAAGTGTTTTATCAGACACTAATTTACTTCCTGACTTTCAACCACATACATTGAATGTTATTTATGGTAGGGGGGAGCATAAATGGAGACAAGAACAAGTTGGGTAAAAGCTTGTGCAGAGGGGACTGCCTTGGTGGCTGGAATCTGTCCTCCTTCATACCCTTAATTTTACTTTCTGGAGCAATAAGGAAAGAAATATATTTGAGCTCTGAGGAAATTCTAGCCAAGTTTAGTAGCCTTCCTGGGACAGTACTCCAGGTCTATGGGACAACAGTATCAGGAGAATCTTTAGTAGAAAAATTCTGTCCTTTTTAATTTTTTATCTTCATCTTTTAGTGTATCCAAATGAGCTGTTATTACAGATTTACCCACTATCCATACAGCGTCTTCCACCATATTAACATAGAGACATGTCCCCTTAAACAAAAACTGCTAGTTAAATGTTCTTTGGTTGAGATTTGTGTTTTTTAATGGTGATAGCTTCTTTCTTCTTCTGCCTCAGTCTTTCAGACCTAAGGATGAACCATCTTTATTTAGCATAGAAACTTACTATGTCTTTCCTGTTCCCTGCTCAGAGAAATACAGAATGACAGGGAAGAGTCACATTATAAAATAACATGAAAGCTTCTAGAAGAACCAGGGAAAAGGGGAGTGAAATACACTTATGCTGTTCAATCATACAAAGATTTCTTTTGAGGTTGGCTTGCTGCCCTGCCACCCATGTATCTCCTGAGGACAATTCTAGTTACAGTGCATCTTGCCAGAAATGGACAGAAGTGGTCAGGGCAATAACATGTGATCTCTTGTGGTGCTGAGGAATTTTTTGAACTTCTGTTTGTAGGAGAGAAAACCCATGATAATTGTTAGTTTTCCCATAATACTACAATAGGATAATTTTGTAAAATAACCACCAAAACTTCCATTTGCATTGGGATACACAAATCATTAATACAAGATTTTTATGTTTTTAGAGGGCAGGGAGATCTAGACAGTGGTTAATTATATATTCCTACCATTTCTCCAACAAATAAGGCAAAATTAATTACCTTGTCGAAACTTGTTTATGTTGAAGCTTTTGGAGACCCAAATTAAGGATATTAGGACACTGTTCTTGGAATGTTTTTGGACAAATCCTGGTTCTTAGGCCTTCCTTTGCCACTAGTGAATAAGTATGTACAGTTGCTTCTTTTTCATTATAAAGCAGTCACTCATGCTTTATTTATTAGAGAAGCCATAGCAACAGTACTAAAAATGAACAAAACAAAAAATAAGTAAACAAAAACAAACACTGAAGGAAAATTCTAATTCCTTGCACATATGACAAGTTGGAAAGCAGATGAATTAGCCTTGGGCAATTTAAAGAATATAAAATTCAAATGGCCAATAAGCTTAAAAATAATAAAATCAAGTTCCAGTAATCAAAGACAAATTAGTGATACTTATCAATCAGGAAAAGATTTTCAAAAATAATACTATGGTTGATGAGCATACCGCTAAAGTTAATATTGATACAAGCTTTTGGGGAGTGGATGTGGCAGTTTAAAGCATTTTTTCCACTTAAACTGGCAAATTTCACTTTAAATAATGTACTCTAAAGGAACAGAAAGGTGCATAGGGATTTACATCTCTTGAGCACAGTGTTTCTAATAATAAAATATTGAAAATTACTAACCCTTTATTATGGACTAATTAAACAACAATTATAGATTCGCATTCTGAAATGATTTTAGATGGATATTCATGTGGTGATAAAGACAATAAAATATCATTCAACACCATGGAAAAGTCTAGATGTTATTATGAAAAGCAGTTTATAAAATGATATCCATGTCATGATTCTAATTCTGTAAAAATAAATTCATAGGAAAATTATTAGAATGTTAATGGTGGCTAACTTTGGGGTGCATGGATTATGCATAATTTTTGCCTTATTTGTGCTTTTATGCATTTTCCAAATATTCTACAACAAGCACATATTTACTATGTGATTTGAATAAAAATAAATAGATGCTGTAAAGAATGGTCTGGAAGTCTGGTTACCTGCTGGCAAATTACTTAAATTTCTGGATCTAAAACTGCAAAATAAGACAATAGAATAGATGAACCTGAGGCTAGCTCTCAGAATCTGTAATACCGGGTTTTTCAGCAATAGTAACATCTTCTGCTAAACTCTGTCATTTTGGCTAACAGGTATTGAAGGAGAAGGTAAAAAGCATTATTCATTTTTAAGTGTTTGGCATATTTCCAAAACACTGAGTCAATTTAATGTAATTACTTTTTCATAATTATAATTTCAGAAGTGCTTCAACTCCAGTTTCAACTAATCTTTAGTCAGCTACCTATATTCCCTGCCTGTGAACTTGAAGACTTAAAGGAGAGTAAACAGACATTTAGGCACATTGGATTTCTGTTATTTAAAGAAAACCTGGGCAAAATAATTATTTGAAGCAAATTATCCTCTGGTAATAGAATAGCTACCAATGTCTATTACATTAATGAATTTGCTCATACCAAGGGTTGCTTAAAGTGGGGCATTCTGGAGTTATAAATTTCCTTTGAATGACTCTTGGCCACAAGCCACAGTGACTTCTTGGGGAGATCCAATGACAATAGCAAGATGGTGACTAGAATGTGTGGTGAAACCAAAAATTATGCTTTGTCACAAAGATCTGGTGTGGAGAGGTAGCTCTATTTTGACTTGTTGTGAGTAGCTTTGAGAAATTACTATTTTTTTTTTCTTCTGAGGCTTATAAAATGTAGGCTTTGAATGTAGAATATTATCAAGAAATGTACAGTATCTGGGATTTTGTCCTACTACAGCTTAGGTGCTTACCATAATTTTATGGATGTTTGGAGAAGACATGAGATTACTGGATCAGAGAAAAAAGACTCCATAACTCACAGCAAGCAAGTACCATGGACTTCATATTCTTCTTTGTACCCCAGCCCCCAGATGTTGTGAGGTTAGGTACAGGGGTCCAGATAGATGTTGCTTACACAGTGGATTTGTGTCACAGCCTAAGAACCCCAAGCTTAGCAAACCCAAATCTTTTATAACAGGCTACAAGCAAATTGTCCAACCTTTGCCTTACAGCATCTTTATTATGCTAGATAATTAGTACATCTGCCCTTTGATCTGGATGGAGACAATAATATCTCTGTCTTTCAAGGCTGTTTATTACATAAACATCCTTGAAAAGATAATCTAGAGCCATAGCCTAGCTAGTGCCTCTGCTCAAAAGATGTGCAGAATCATGAGAAACCCATAGAAGATTGTCTCCCTCAAATAAGACCATAAGTACTTTACTATATGCAAGAAAAAGTGTATATACCAGCTAGTCAAGGGCCAAAATGATTTATTGTTGAATTTTAGTGTTTATGCAACCTAACACCTCCCAGAAGACAACAACCATACCTGAGCAGCAGTATTTTAGTAGGAGCTAATAGAAAAAGGGCAAGAAAGGTCTTGGGCACTGAGGCTTATATCTCAACGTAATCACTTCTCTTGTCCTGCTTTAAAAGTGAACACTGCTAAGTATCTTCTAGTAGAAAAATCTACCTTGTGGCTATATCAACTTAGTTTCTCATTAAAAAATGAAAATTACTTATCTGTAAAATCCTAGTTTGTTACATTTAGTTTTTTTATTATTATTATTAATTAGGAGTAATAGCATGTTGTTATGTCAGCTGGTAAAGTAAAAATACTTTCTTCCTAAGGCTTTATAATTGTTTAAGGATGGAGCAAATGTGGGTAGAATATTAGCGATCAAAAGTTAATTCCAGGAGGCTCTGAGGCCTCTCCAACATCTTTGAAATGTTTGTAGCTTTTCACTCATTCATGTTCTTACTGTTTATACTCTGTTTCAAAAAAGTATTCAAATAGTATAATAAGAAATAGTTTAAAAAAAGAAATGGTAAAATATGCATTAAAATGAGAAAAAGAAAACACAGTTCTCTAAGAAATTAAACTAAAGATAATTGCTACTGCTTGTTGACTAGTAATCTTACACTAGGATATTCATTGCATCATTATTTATGGCAGCAAAGGTGGTAAAAAAGTTGAATCCATCCAAATAAGGGATAGATTAAATAAGGTTTTCTCAGTCTTGGCACTGGTGACATTTGGGGCTGGATAATTCTTATGGGAACTGTCCTGTGCATTGTGGGATGCTTAGCATCTCTGGCCTCGGCCATCACCAACTATTGCCACTATATATGCTATATATGCCACTACCATCACCAACAATTCTGACAACCAAAACCTTCTCTAGACATTACCAGATATCTCCAGGGGTCAAAATTGTTCTTGTTGAGAAACACTGGCTTAAATACATTTAAGAGTTGTACAGTTTTCTAAGTTTGCTATAGCAAATTGTCACAAAATGAGTGGCTTAAAATAATAGAAATTATTCTCTCACACTTTTAGAGGCTAGAAATCCCAAATCCAAGTGTTGGTAATATTGGTTCCTTTGGGAGATTCTGAGGGAGAAGGGTTCATGCTTTTATCTGAGTGTCTGAGGGTTGATGGCAACCCTTGGAGTTCCTTGGTCTATGCATCCCTCCAATCTCTGCCTCCATCTTCACAGAGAATTCTCCCCATGCAAATGTGTCTGAACTTCCATCTCTTTGTAAGGACACCAATCACTGGATTAGGGATCATTCTAATCTAGTATGACCTCATTGTAACTTAATTATATCTGTGAAGACCCTTTTTCCAAATAAGTTCATTTTCACAGGCACTAGGGGTTAGAACTAAAATTAGCTTTTTGAGGGACACAATTCAACCCATGGCAACAGTGTACTTTCAGTAACTTTTTAAAAAGTGACTCTTAAGGTCTTTCAGTGTTTTGGGTACTGTAGAAATTATTATTCACTTATTGCCAACAGTTTGTACTTAGAAATAGAGGCATCATATGTAAGTAGAACATTCTCAATTGTCCTTGGAAAAAAGCTATGATTACCATTACTTGAACATAGATTCCTCAGACTGTGGAGTAAAATGTCCTAGCTCTGTAAATTGAGGGGATCTTTAGAAGATGGTAAGTTTTCAAATGAATAGAAATACTTTTTTTTTTAAGGATCTTATTCATTTATTTGAGACAGAGAGGGAAAGAGAGAGCACAAGTGGTAGGGAGGGGCAGAGGGAGAGGGATAAGCAGCCTCTCCCTAAGCAAGGAGCTCGACATGGGGCTCGATCCCAGGACCCCAAAATTATGACCTGAGCTGAAGGCAGATGCCTAACTGACTGAGTCTCCCAGGCACCCCAGCAGAAACACTTTTTACTCTAATATACATTTCATTTGGATGGTTCTTCAAAACTTTGCAGTTCTTAAGAGATGGCTATCTGTATTTTTTCTAAATTTTTGGTTTCAGGAGATGGTGAGACCAGACCTAACCAGGAGAGATTTGTATATTAACTTCTGGAGAAAAATCTGAAACAGTCAGTCTGATTTTGTCACAGTGCTACCTAACACACAATTATGTAACATCTTATAAAATGAATGTCAGTGATGCTTATTTTATGATGACCTGTTACTATGATGAAGATTCTGATGCACCTGTTTATGTGCCCTGTTTCCAAGACCAAGCAGTGATGAAGAGAAAACATGCAAAACAGTTCATAAAATATCTATAAGAGAGTCAGAGTAAAATCTGCCTTCTGGTGACTAAGAGGCCTGACATGGAGTACTGGGGAACTGACCTGCTAGCTACCGTGATTGCTCTGGAGGTGGAAAGGAAGTTATACAAGCACCTGCAAGAGCTGAAGAGCTTGACTTCTAAGAATAGTGAAATTGATCTCTTAGAATTCATGAAAAAGTTCTCAGGTAAACAGAAAAGGAACATAAGGTATCTGCAATACTAGCATAGCTATCAGGAGGAATTAGAAAGGCTGGCTGGGAAGGAACGCACACCTGAACGTTGTGCGGAAGCATGGAGCCAAGAGACTTCAACATCTGAAGGCCACACAGCAAGTCTTCCATTGTAGTAGTTCCCACTTTGGGAAATACCTAGTCAACTCTTGTGATCACATTGGTTGGGCCACAAACATCAGGCCAAATTCCCCAAGTGAAGGTGAGAGCTTTCTCTGAAAAGAAATGGGCTTTCACTCTCAATCAATCTGGGAAACAGGAGTATTTGGAATGGGGGAAGGAAAACATTACTTTTCCTCTGAAGCTAAATGAGAAGGTAGACCCAGGACTCTGGGGATGGAGATGTCTAGAAATTTCTGCTGGTCACCCCTTCCATATGGAGAATTCTAGAAGAACCCACCTGGTTATAAATCATTGAACCCATATTAACCATAAGCTTTTATTAACATTCTGTGTACTGTTACAGCCTGATTTTAGCTGAACTTCAGGGACTTTAAGGAGGAGCCTGTATTTGCCATGGGGACAGAGGGATGAAGAAGCATATCTTCTTCACTGACTTTGATCCTATCCTCTAAGTCTGGTTCTTGATGGTCATGCTACTTCAAGGGGATACGGGACCCAGGGGTCTTTGAGTGATAGTCTGTGCCAGAATAGAGAACAGTGGTTAGGACCCAACTAAGAGTGTGGACATAGACTTTGATGACAAAGACAGACAGGTAGGCATCCTTGGGAATTCCCAGATAGTATTAAGGAAATCCGGAATATCCCTCATCGCAGGTTAGGGAACCAGAATTATTATTTTAGCCTTAAAGGAAGAGTGAACTCTGATAGCTAGAGAACTTGGAAACACATGGATTATATAAATTACAATATGCCCATCTGATGAAATACCATAAAAATGACTTAAATCCTATTACTGAAAATAGTTAATAACACAAAAAATATGCTCTTTTAGATATAATGTGAAGTATAAAAAGACCCTAAATTACATATACAATTTGATTCCAATTTTGTTACTTAAATACTGTAAGAAAGACCCACACCAAACTGTTAATACTGTTTAGTTAGGAATGGAAAAGTTATAGGTGATTTTTTTCTCTGGTTCTTTTTAACTTTCTATGGTTTCTAACATCTCAATGAACAGATGCAAATTTAAGGATCACTATACATTATGGAGAGCAAAATTTGGTCTTGCTGGCCAAAGCCGAGGGCAAAACACAGTGAGTAAATAATACTTAAGCTAGTGGTTTTAGTAGTTATTCAATAATAGTCCTGATGATGAGTCATTCTCTCACCTGCCAGAAAAGGAGGCCTTGAGGTCCTTGGGCCCCTGAAGGTACTATTTGTGTCACACTCTAACTCTGATGCAGCACTCCTGGGTCTCCTTTACCCTTGGCTTCCACCTCCTTCTTCCCTTAAGGGAAAGTTATCTTCTTTTGTAGGCAAAGTAGCCACCCAGAAGCTGTAATGGAAGGCCTTACTACCAGCAAAATCCCACATGACAAATTCGTCCTTTGTGCTGCTACAATTGACTTGTCACCTCATTTTTACAGCTAATTAGCTCTTTAGTAAGTGATGGCTAGTGTCAGAGGTCATCTGATACCTGATTCTGGTAAATTGACCATAAATATTACTGTCCCTCTGAATTTGCTATTCAAAACACTGCTCAGGCACCAGATTTTAAACTCTTTTTGTAGGAAACCCTCCTTATTTTTGCTGGTGAGATAGTTTCCAGATAATGCCCATGAAACTTACCATCCCTGAAGTTATCTGGCGTTGCTCTTCAATTAACCTTTTCAATCGGTCATGCCACCCACAGGGCAGGGAAAAGCATCCACACAGTTTCCAACTTTTCCCAAAGTGTCTTTTGTTTCCCTAACTCAGAAAGTCACTGAAGGAACACTTGTTCTGATTCTGTCCATCACTCAAAACTTCTAGGAACATTTTATTGTTTTATAACAATCACACCAGGACTGCTAGGAGAGCTCACTGTGTTCCAGGCACTGTGCTAAAGGTCATGTGCATTCGATTCTTGCATTCTTACAGGAGTCTATTTTGGAGATATTAGTAATTGCCAGATAACAGATGAGGAAGGAAGCTGGGGCCTGGAAGGTTGAAGTTTTTGCCCAATGTCACACAGATAAATAGAAGATTGAGGCTTTGCTGGGGTCTATCTGATTCCTAAATCAGAACTCTCAACTCCTAAGCAGTGCAGCCTTATGAATCTGGCTATCAACATGACTAGCTAGTTAAAATATTAGTTCTTAAACTACCCATCAAGTGAAGTAAGTGAGTGAGTGAGTGTGTGTGTGTGTGTGTGTGTGTATGTGTAAATCATCATTTGTTACAGGCCATTTAGAGGCCAGTAATGTCCAGGGAATATAGAATAACAACAACAAAAACAGATCAGAGGGGACCTAAGTTCTTGGTTTCAAAGGGAGTCATAGATGATCCAGAATGAGTCTGGCAATCAGAACTGAACTGAGGACGAGTCTAGTGAGCAGTGTTTCTTCTCTTGGTTCTACTTGGAAGCCCAGGAGCAGCAGTCTATGAGCTGTTAAAGTGTGTCCAGGTGATAAGGCAAAAGGCAGTACAGTCATTAGATGGAGCAGATGAAAAGAACAAGCTTTTCACATTGGTGAGAGTGTATAGAGGACCGATCCTGGTTGTGTTTCTAAAATGCTGGCAAACACATTTTTGCATTGCTAAGTCTTACTTGTTTCTAAACTCAAAACACAATATCAGAGAATTTAGTAGATTTCTCCACTCCCCTCCAGTCCCACATCCCTGCCTCCTTCCTGAGGGAGAGTGGGTAATAAGGAAGCCTTCTTGGAAGGCATATTAAAAGGATTAGGTCATCGATCACTAATGAGATGTCCAGGATTTAGTAACAAGTAGACATCATCTAGGACCCTAGGCTAGCCCAGTTTGTGCAGAGATAATAACAGAAATCAAGGATTACAGAGACTGCAATTTTCCTTATGATAAGCTGACCATAGATATAGACAGCATTTGATAGTAATAAAAATATAAAATGAGCAAGATTTTACTTTTTCTTTAAAACAGACCAGAACTGGATGTACCTGACTGCTATGTAAATTCATACTGTAGGCTTAAAAACATAAGAGGTTAGGTATGCAAATGTGGGACTACAGCATAATCAATCAGCCAACCCCTAAGTGTATTGAATAGCCTTGAGTAATAGAGTCAGCAGTGTGTGTAATGCCAAATGATGACACAGTCTCTGACCTTATCTAGGGAGGCAGAGAAGGTATAGAGCGGACAAATGAGAGAAACAAACACTTCATCATAAAGTGCCAGTTGAAGAAGAGAGACAATATGGGCAAAGGAATTTTAGAACGCAGTCCTGAATAGAGGAAAGAAATTTGTTTGGAAATCAAGAGACTTAATTTCCATTCCTAGTTTTGCCACTAATTATCCGTGTGATCTTGAACAGGCACCTTTATCTCTCTGGGTCCTTCTCAGTTGCCCATCTGCAAAATGAGGAAGTCCTAGGTGGCAATCTCAAAGGCTTTTTCAGATCTAACATTCTAATACAGAGGAGGAATCTCTGCAGGCCTGTCATTGGAGGAGATGTCCCTGAAACAGGGGCCAAAAAATAGCCAGGCATGGACACAGTGTGAGTGTGTGAGAGAGAGAGAGAGAGTGTGTGTGTGTATGTATATACATATCTGTGTGCAGTTAAAGAGGTGAGACTTGTGCAGAAGGGGAGCAGAGAGGTAGGGGGATGGATTTAGAACCATGTCAGGTAGAGAAGGAGAGGTGACGCACGCTCACATGTGACAGCAAAGGCCAGTGACTGTAAACCTCACTTCCTTGATGTGAAGTAACTTCACAGTTAATCATGCCCCCAGGCAAGACATCATTTTTTATTCCTTTTTCCCTTACTGAGCACATCTATGTCTATTAAGAAGATACACTGAGATCAACTGATTTCTCTCCCTCTCTATCACCACCAGCTTAGTCCAGCTGCTAGCATCTCTCTTTTGGAAGAAAGCAAGAGCATCAGAACTGGTCTCCTTGATTCGATCTACTTTTGAGTTAGTCTTCTGTGATGGAGCCAGAGCAATCTTTAAAAATAATGAACAGAGGAGCGCCCAGGTGGCTCCATTGGTTAAGCATCTGTCTTTGGTTCAGGTCATGATTTTAGGATCCTGGGATTGAGCCCAGTATAGGTTTACCTCCCTCCCCTGCTCATGCTCTCTCTCTCAAATAAATGAATAAATAATCTTACAAAATCATCAACAGATACTGTCACTCCCCTGCCTAAAGTCCTCTAACGACTTTGAACTGCCCTTAGAATAAAAGCAATCCCCCCATTATCATTGGTATGTCTGTAGGCAAATCCATGACCCTACCCCAGCCTTCATCATCCTCATGTCTCCCACCTATTCATTTTCTCTTGGCCTCAGTGGTAAGTTAGCTTATCTTTAGGCATCCCTAGCTACTTTTACCATAGATTCCTTGCACTTTGCTCTTCTTTCCCCTAAATTTTTCATGGGTGGTTTTTCCTGTTATATTCATGTTGCTGCTCAAAGATCACTTCCCTAAGCGGCTTTCTTCAACCTCCGTCAAGGGTGGATTCCACCTTCTCCAATCATTCTTTATCATAGCATCTTGTGTCATTGACTTCATATATACTTGGAAATTATTTTATGTATATATTGGCTTGACATCTGTTTCCCCACTAGAATGTGAACCCCAAGAGAACAAGGAGCTATTCCGCATTGTTCAACCTTGTGTTTCCTGCCCATGTAATAGGCACCCAGTAGATTTTTGTTAAATGAATGAAAGAATGCTTAAGTAACATGTAGGAATAAACACAGTTATATGTCACAGTGAATCCAGGCACCATGGATCAACTGGCAAACCTGGGATTTGAATCCACTTTGTTGGCAGCCATATGACCTTGGGGAAGTTATATAACCTCCATAAACCTCATGTGTAAAGTAAGGAGGAAAATGATGTCAGCTTCTTATTGGATTGTGACGTACATCGCATGCAACAATATCATGAAAGCCCTGACCTCAGTGCCTCATAGAATTAGCTCCTTATTTCTTTTTACATTTTGCCTATAGTTGCTCCTTCTTTATGTTTAGGTTTAGTTTGGGCAGAAAAGGAAAATGATATATAATACATAAAGGGATTTCTCTCCCTCCCCCCTCTCTATTTCTACCTCTCCCCTCACTCTTTCCTGTTCACCCTTTCACCTTTCCATAAATCTAGTTTATTTATATGGATGCATGTGTATTTATAGCCAAATGCTAATATCATGCATTGGGTAAATGCAAGTGTATTATAACTCCTTTTATTGTTGTTATGAAAATTTCTTTTTATTTGTTATTAAATTTTTTTGTGAAAAAATATGGCAAAATGATATGTTGGCTGTTAAATCTGCCCTTTGAATAGCTAAATGTCTATATATTAATAATAGTCATTGTACAGTATTTAGGGTTGTAAGTTGTATCCAGTAGCATTATTTAATCTGACTTTATTTGATTTGATGTAATTGCCACATTGCACACAGGAAAACAAAAAGCTCAGGGCATTGGGTAGAATGGTGTTCCCCTTACAAAGATGTGTCCAAATCCTAGCCTCTGGTGTCTCTGAATGTGAACTCATCTGGAAATATGGTAATTGCAGATGTAACTAAGGATCTCAAGAGGAGATCATTTGGAGTTTAGAGTGGTCCCAATATCCAATGACGAGTGTCCTTATAAGAGAAAGAAGATACAGAGACAAACAGGGAAGAAGGCCACATGAAGACAGGCAGAGACTGGAGTGATGCCTTTACAAGCCAAGGAATGTCAAAGATTGCCCACAGCCATCAGAGGCTAGGAATGCCTGGAATGGATTCTTCTCATATCTTCCAGAAAAAAACAACCTTGCTGACACCTTGATTTTGCATTTCTGGTCTCCAGAATCACAGAAAATAAACTTCTGTTGTTTTTAGCCACTGAGTTTGTAGTAATTTGTTACAGTAGCCCTAGGAAACTAATTCATAGATCTTTTTTACAGGAACCCTGAAATAATCTTCTAACTGACACTCTTGCCTTCCACACCTACCTCCTGCCAGCAAGAATGGATTGATTGACTTGGATTCTCAATGGATCACTTTATTCTAAGTGCACTTAGAAGCCATGGACTCATGCCTTCAATGGCTTCCCATTAAAATTAGAGTAAACTGTGCCCTTCTTACTATGACCTCCAAAGTTCTCTAAGACCTGCTGTGGCTCTTCTTTCCAGTCCCTGTGCAGTGTCCTGCCCTTGCTATCTCTGCTTCAGCCTTTCTTATAAAGTTATACACAACAGGAGGAAAGAAACTATATCTGTCTTGTTCGCCTTTGTATTTTCAGTGTCTAGTGAAGTGCTTTGCACTTAATAGATACTCAAAAGATATTTGCTAATTTGTTAGGTGAATAAAGAGATGGCTTAAGGAAGGTCTCTATTCCTTTGTATGTCTAACATAGATATGGCAACAGAGTCTTTTGACAAGAGTGCATTCATTTTAGCTGATATTTTTGCTAGAATCTACAGATTGTCATTGCAGTAGTTCTTGTACTTGAATAGTCAACCTAGGAATCGAGCCAATTGGAATGGTAAAAAGGATATTGCTCATTAAAATGGGAATTGATAAATCTTCCCATTACTCCAAAGGCTGTCTTTTCATTTTCATTTTTCAGCTATCTTGTCCATGGTCTATTATTAATTACTTTTATTCTGTTTGTTAGCCTGCCTTCCCACATCTCCTCCTGTTTTGCTTTGCTCACTGCCCTCAGGAGCTGACCATCACAGACAGCTTCACCCTGGCTTCCTAGTCAGCTAGCTTCTGTTCTGTTTGGCCAATGAGAGATACTGGGAGGAGACTGGAAGGCTGGAAGAGAGGGAGTTTTTACTATTTCTTCCCCAGTCCATTTGTGCTCTGTTCATATTCTCTTGTAGTGGCCACATCTTTGTAGGACTATAGCTCCTGTGTGGCTACTCCTCTTCAATAGCTCCAACACTCGCTGGGCTCTGGGGATGTTATTTCTCCTTGCCCTTTCAGGAATCATCTCTAGTGGGTAATAACTTCCTGCTATAGTTGGTTTCTGAGGGCCTCTTCATTCATTGGTGGTTCCTTTGACTGCATCCATACTTCATAAATAGTTCCTTCATTAAAACCTCTTGAGCCATCTGTGTTGGATTCTGTTCTTTTCTGGAATCTGGACTTAACACTGTATTAACTATTAGGACAGACGAGCAAGGGTCTGAGGTTAGGCAATATCTACTGGTTGGCTCACAACCAGTATGCAGTTCTAATTTTGTCCTGATTGATTGAAGTTCATTTTCTTCTTCAGGCTAACATAAAAGAAAGTGTTCTTTGCCTGCCACCTAAGCTAATATCAGATAGAATTAATTGAATATCCTTAGCTTTCATGTCATAGAAGAATCCCAGAATCAGTTTCATAAATTGTTTTCAAATGCTATGGCAGAATTAGTTAACATTCACCCAATATCCATGTGTTCTAGCTAGGCTGGGCCTTGTGATTGGATTCTGGCCCATGAGAAATAGGCGCCATTGATGTGTACCAGTTTCAGGGAGAGCCTTTTTAAGACATCTCTCATTGTCCTTCCACTTATTCTTTCTTAATTACAGTGACCTTGGGGGCCAATATACAGATGGTCCAGCTACAAAAAGGAGGAAGTCTTCTCAAAGTGCTTTAGACTTTGCATGACTGTCAAATATATCTTTCTTGTGTTAGTCATTGAGATTTAGGATTATACTTGTTACCTCAGCCTTGCCTAGCCTATTTTGACTAATACATGTACCAAGTAGATTTATTCATGCCTAAGATTTTAGGCTTTTTTTTTTTTTTTTTCCTAAATCAGCAATAAGAAATACCCAACCTATTATTACCTCTCCCCAACACCAGAGTCAGGACCTGTACTCTGTAATCTGTACTTCAAACTCCCCAAATTCTTCCATGTTATATAGTCTAGGAGGGAATTGTTTATTCATGCTGAATAAAATAGAAAAAAATAGATTGATAACTGTTGCATGTGAAGATCTTTTCTGAGCTCTCCAGTGTTTTGCTTAGTTTTAGTTGTAGTATTGCAAATGGTGCTTCATGTTTAGCTCCTGTTCTCTGTGACACTTGTATTCATTTCTCCCCTACAGGATAGTTGGTTACTCCCTATATCCTGTTTAGAAGTTTAGCATGTCCTTTCTCAGTCTGCTGTCCTAGGGTGGTGTAGGGTGGTGGAAAGAGCATGGATGTTGGAGACTGGCAAACCTGGGCCCAACATCTGGTTCTAACTAGGGACTGTGGCTGTGGGACTCTAAGTAAATAAAATAACTTCTTGAAGCAACAATTTCCTATATGTGAGGTGGAGGTACTTCCTATACTTCATAAAACCATTTTAGGAAATTAGATACCATGCGTGTGATGTATAATATAAATAATTGTTGCTCAACAAGTGCTAATTTCCTCCTCCTCTTTCCTTTATTTGAGCAGTATTCTCCTGGCCTCTGACCCTTCTAGAGCCTACATAATCCAGGAGAATCTTTCTCATGTTCTTCCTGCCTTCCCCAGTAGATGAGTTAGAGATAAAAGAAGAATGAAAGAAAAAAAAGAAAGAAAGAAAGAGCAACAACTGACAAACCCCATTCATTTCTTCTTCCTTGATAATTCTAGATGCCAGTGACATTATATGGGATATGACCAGTTTCCAGAATCCCATTCTCGCTACCGTTCAAACAATTACAATTCTTGAGTGCATAGCACGTGCAAATGTGAATCTAAACAGATGCAACACAACTATGTTACATGTGGAGGCTTAGTTCAAAAGAAAGGAAGTTATAGCCCTGCTGTCTAGCCACAAAGTAGCTGAGAACCAACGCTCACGCACTGAAGATGATAGAAGAACTTTTACAAAGCATCAGACAAATAAGGATAAATTACTTAATACAAATCCAACTGTACATTAGAGCTTTAAGGTATTTCGAGTAGGAGAGATTAGCATCAATTCAATGACATTTATTGAGCAGTTTTTATGGAGCTGGCACTGTGCTTGGAGCAGGAGATTAAAGTAAAAATGAATAAGATATGGTCCATGCTCTCATGAAACTCTGTCTGATGAGAGAGGCAGACATATAACCAGATAAACACAGGGCACATTCAAAAGCACTTATACAATGCACAGAAGAAAATGGTCTTTGACTTCTGTTCAAAGGGCAGTAGTAGGATTTGTTTAGGCCATGGCCTAGAAACTGAAAATCCTAGAGCAGTCAGGAACATGTAAAAGGAAAAAAAAACTTTTTGAACAAAACAGGAATTCAGTGCAAGACATTTATTGCTTTTGGCACTGTATTTGTATTAACTCATTAAATTCTCACTATTCTTATTCTACCTATTACTACTTCTATTTTTCTTTTTGAGGAGACTGATGCACAAAAAGATTGAGCAACTAGTCTAAGGTCGTATCATCCAGAAGTGGCATAGGTCTCAAATTTAGGCAATCTGGGTCTGGTGCTGATGGCATTTGCCACACTTCATGATTTTCTATAAAAAGAGATAGCCACACAAGTGATATGATCAGTGATAACTTCATTCAGCCTTGGTGTTCAAGAGACAATAGGGAATGATTGAGACACCAACTAATTGTTGTTTTCAGAAATTATAATTAGGTAACCCTTTTTTTTTCCCCAGATGGAGTCAGAAATCAAGCTTCCTATTCCCCATTAACTATCCAAAATGTTAAATGCTGGCAAATAATTAAAAAATTAAGCCCTCTATGTACAAAACAAGACATGATCTTAAGCTGCAAACAGCTTGGGTATCAACACATTGAGACTGAATCACCACATTGGATTAGGCAGAAAAAGAAGGTAAGAAGGAGAATTATACGCAAAGGGATCACATTATGTAAAACCATGGAAAAGATCATGAATAATATAGGAATAGAATAGAACACCAAGACTGGATGAGGCTGACAAGGCCTTGGTGCACACAGTAAGGGAGCTTACATTTTACTCAGTTTACAAAGGGAAGCCAGTGAAGAATTTTCTTCTGGCATTATTTGAGACATTATTCCCTTCCATAATCAAGGAAAAGGTCTATGTCCCTTACTAGTTAAGGCACTAGTGTAAAAACACTTTTAAGTCAAGGAATATCTTATTGTCTGTATTTCTAGAGTATGAGACAGTGTTGGATATATAAGAGATAGGAACATGTTTGATGAATGAATGAATGAATGAATGAAATGAATGAATAGATGATGGAATAGTGCTTTTCTGAGATTACAGAGTTCTGAGCTGGCTTTGGAACACAGCAAAGTTTCCAAACGTATCTCTTAGATATTTTGTCTGTTGATCTGAGGGGATGTTTTGGTTACTTTTTGGTATCTTTTGGGTTCAAGCAGATCATTTTTTTTCTCTTCCAATTTATCAACAAATCCAACAAAACAATGTTTTTCAGAGTTGCTTGTTTGAGATAGCTATTGCTGTATAACAAGGCACTCCAACGTTCAACACTTGAAACAACAACCATCGTTATTCATAAGTCAGCTTTGTCATTCCATTGATTTAGACTGGGCTCAGCTTGTCTAAACTCATTCATGT
Organism: Lontra canadensis; assembly: GCF_010015895.1. Classification (NCBI taxonomy): domain Eukaryota; kingdom Metazoa; phylum Chordata; class Mammalia; order Carnivora; family Mustelidae; genus Lontra; species Lontra canadensis. The sequence goes on along the minus strand of NW_022630995.1, from coordinate 120,429,932 downwards.
ACCTGTGGGTAGCTGGAATCCATCTGTCTCAGCACCAGATCTCCTGATTGCATTAGCTTTTGTGTTCTCACTATGTTCATATTTCTGTTGCTGAAAGTATGAATTATAAATTAAGACCACTGTGCCAATTATTTCCTTAGGAGGTGGATCATTCATTCAGTCATTCAACAAATAGTAGTTAAAGGACAATTCTGTGCCAGAAATTGTGCATGATATTAGGAATAAAGAGTCAAATAGAGATACTTGGGTGGCTCATCCAGCTAAGCATCTGCCTTTGGCTCAGGTTGTGATCCCAAGGTCCTGGGATCAAGTCCCACATTTGGCTCCCTGCTCAGTGGAGAACCTGCTTCTCCCTTTCCCTCCCCTGTTTGTGCTCTCTCTCTGACAAAAAAATAAATAAATAAATAAAATCTTAAAAAAAAAAGAGAGAGAGAGAGAATCAAATAAGTTTCTGATCTAGAGAAGCCAGGGACTAGTAGGGGGAGACAAATGTACCATAGAAAAATCATTGTCCCAGAGTGTAATAGTAGAAGTGTAACAATAGAAGAGTTATGAAGTGAAGGGGGAGGCATGATTACCTGTGTGAAGTAGGGGGTCAGTGGCAAATCCAGGTAAGGAAAGGCTTCTTGGAGGAATAGATAACTGAACTCTTACTGAGATATGCAGTTATTTAGTACTTGTTCTGCCATGTAATATACCCTTAAGGTATTGATCTTTCATAGTTATAATACTGTTATTTGAAATATGGAAGTGATAACCTAGCACACTTTCCTCTGCTAGCCATTTGTCAGGACCTGGCAGTACAGAACCGTGCTTAAGAGTGCAGACCCTGGACCTACACTGATTGGATTTGAATCATAGCTCCACTGTTGATTAACTGTGCATTGGTTTTCTCTTCTGTAAAATGGGGATGGCAGTGTGAAGATTGAATGCATTAATACCTCTAAGCATAGAGCCTAGCACATATTAAGTGCCCATTCATTGTTATTTTTAAGGATTTTTTTCCAAGCCTTTTTTTTCTTTCCTTTCTTATGAAGTGGAGATAAGCCAACAGACACATGAAAAAATGCTCAGCATCACTAACCATCAGAGAAATGCAAACCCAAACCACAATGAGAGATCACCTCACACCAGTCAGAATAATTAGTATCAAAAGTAAAAGGAAATAATAACAAATTTTGGCAAGGATGTGGAGAGAAGGGAACCCTTGTACACTATTGGTAGGAATGCAAAATGGTGCAGCCACTGTGGGAAACAGTATGGAGGCTCCTCAAAAAAAACTAAAAGTAGAAATACCATATGACCCAATAATTCCACTTCTGAATATTTACCTGAAGAAAATGAAAACACTAATTCAAAAAGGTATATGCACTGTTACATTTATTGCAACATTATTTATGATAGCCAAGATATGGAAGCAACCTGTATCTGTCAATAAATGGATGGATAGAGAAGAGGTGATATATATACACAATGTATACTCAGCCATAAAAAGAATGAACTCTTGCCATCATGACAACATGGATAGACCTAGAAGGTACCATGCTAAGTGAACTAAGTCAGACAGAAAGACAAATGCCATATTATTTCACTTATATATAGAATCTAAAAACCAAACCAAAGCAAACAACAGCAAAGACTCATAAGCGTAGAGAATAAACGGGGGGTAGCCAGAGGCAGAGGCAGGTGGGGAATAGGTAAAGTAAGTGAAAGGGATTTAGAAGTACAGATTTCTACTTATAAAACAAAAAAGTCACAGGAATGAAAAGTACAGCATGGAGAGGATTGTCAATGATACTGTAATAACTTTGTATGATGACAGATGGTAGCTATACTTATTATGGTGAGCATTTCATAATGTATATAATTATTGAATCACTATATTGTAAACCTAAAACTAGTATATATGTCAAGTGTAATTTTTAAAAATGTAGAGATAAAATACCACTTGATAGGTGAATGTGAAGATTTTATTAAATATATGGAAGTCACTTTGAATAGTGCCTAGCACCTCATAAGTACATTCCAATAGTGCCTAGCACCTCATAAGTACATATAATATTATTATTATTATTCTGTTTATTCATAGAATTGAAAGCATCTATTATCAGTTTCTAGCTGTTCAAAACATTTTACTTCTTATTATACAGTCTTCTCTTTCACTAGGCAGAGACCACAATTTACTTACGAATTTCCATTTAGAAGCATGGCGGGTTGGTGGGAGAGTCAAGATTTCCTGAGAAAATC
>NW_022630995.1:120332685-120422685 GCF_010015895.1 Lontra canadensis | reverse complement strand
TGTTCAATAAATGAATGAATACATTAAAACTAGGGAGACTGCTTAAGGATGATTTCTTATTTTAAAAAAATTTTATTGAGATATAATTGAGATAGAACATTGTATAAATACAAAGTGTTCAATGTGTTGATTTGATGCATTTATATATTGTGAAATGATGAACACCATAGTCTTAGCATGCTTTCTGATACCACCTTCTGCCTACCAAAACACTTTGGTATTTACCACTGAATGTAAAGGATTTCTCTGAGCTATTGCATTTTAAGAAGAACCTGGTTTCTTCTTATTTCACTCTTAGTAGAAACTTATGGAGTATTTTTTAGAAACTTAAGGAGTGTTTTAGTGTCACTTTCCTAACAAGAGATAATAATATTCATTTTCTCTGTAATGATAATGTTTAGTCCTAAAACAGAGGCTGCTAAAATATATATTTTTTTTTGTACACAATCCTTTCATACAGAGTTTAAAGCTGATTGGACTACTTTGGTTTTGGAGAGTATACTGGAAAAATGGGATCAGAATTAGTTTTCATACCAAATTCTAAGAAACACAGAAAACATTGATAGATAGATAGCTGGGTGTATGTGCAGTACTCATGTTTTTATTTATTCATTCATTCAACAAATATTTATTACCATTCTATTATGTGCCAGTCAATCTGATGAAAAATATTGACTATGTTACCGCTCTCATGGAGCTTGTATTTTAATTACTGGGAGTTAAAAAAACTTTAAAAGGAGCTAATAAATGAACAAACATAACAATTATAATAGGATAAAGGCTAGAAAGGAAATAAAAAGAATGTGAAAACGAGGACTAATAGGGAAGAATGGTCTGGGATGTTTCCTCTGAACAGGGGATATATTTATGTTGAGAACTGGAGGATAAGGACCAGCCAGGGATCAGAGGTCATACTCACAGAGGGAGCCTCAATTTTATGTACTCTCAGTTTTCTATTAATAATTTCAAACAAATTCTTGAGTTACATAAAATCTTTATATATAGCCTTATTTTTTTTTTTAACAAACAAAATGAAACCAGTAAAGATACCTCCTATATTCCAAGGCAATTTAGGTTTTATATAAACACTATCCACCCTCTGCTCCCTAAAACAACCCAAAACAATTTAATGGACACATTTCACATTGATTTTTGTCTGTAATGTAATATTGGAATTCACTTTTCTTTTTAAATATGTAACCTGATAAAGAAAAAAAAAAGAAACATATGGAAGAACAAGTATGGCTTGCCAGTTTGAGAATCTGGATGATTCATTCTCAGCAGATTATGACCAATTTCCTACTTTGTAGATTATTCTCTTCTGTTGATTCTCATGCTTTTTCTCTTTCCACCCTCCCTTTGGTTATTACACTGTTCATTAGCATTTCTATTAAGCCATTCTGAGGAGGGGAAAAATCAATCAAGGGAAGGAGCTTCAATTTAAGGCTTGGTGGGTGAGAAGTTGAATCTATTGGCTAAAATCAGATTATTTTTGGATTCTCTGTGGATTTTCTTTATCCATGTTATTTCTTTCCCTGATAGCATAGACCAACACAAGCTGATTATATTGTATAACATAGAAACCCAGCTAAAGGTTTTTGGAGAACAGACATATTTAAACTAAAACTTTTAGGTGACAGTAATTTTAATGATTACAATTTAAAGAGTGTTGAGGTGATATTAGTAATAAGAACAGAGATTCCACTTGAAAGGCATGCCATGTTGGTGCCTGTAGCCACAAGGCCCAGCACCTATAGTAAAGAATTCTTCACATCCGGGCAGTAGCTGACTCTGCAGCATAAAAAATATACTAAGTTATGTTCCTGGCCCTTCTCTATTTATGACAATGCCCTTTAACCCACATGAGCTCAGTTCTTATTAGTTAGGGTCTAGGGCAATAGAAACAATATGTTTGAAATATTAACCATAATTGTGAATAAAGTCCAAGCACACATCCTAAATCATGGCCATCACTTACTTCATGTTTGTAAATCTTGGAAAAGCCTCCATGTTCTTTCTTTTCTGGCCTGAAGCTATTTCTTTTTGAGTGACTGTTGGCCCACTTTGCTCCCGGGGGGTTGAGTAGCTGTACAGCCATGGAATGCTTGAAGAAAGGGGGATTAGAGACTAGGTTCCATGGGTAGGTCAGAAAAGGACATGGGGAGATTCTATGTCCTTGCTGGAGATGTATTTATGCTGAACTTGCAAAATGTACGAGTTCAGTGTCATCTGTTTTCAGTATTTCCTGAACAATTGATTTATTCCACATTATTAATGAACTTTGCAGCAGTTCCACTTGTCAGAGCCTACTCTGTAGGGGTCAATAATGAGAGGAAACCTGATGTTAGTGAATCCAGCTTAAGTGATTCTGTCATGCTAACAATTCAATATATCAGGACAAATGTCAGTTCCTTCCAATATGTTAATTCCTCTGATCCTATTTGCATAAACTACAGTCAATGAAATACAAGCTCCCCCTCTAAGATAGTTAATGGAGATTTGTAAAGGATTTTTAATTTACCTTTTTTTTTTTTTTTGGTCTCCTTCAACATAAATTCTAAAGTTAAAAAAGATACATGGAAAGCAAGAATCACAGATTGGGGAAAGGATGTAAAATAGTACAAAAGCCAAAATATGAAGGAATATAAAGTAGTTTCTTAAGAATTTTGTGCATTTGCATTTACTGTTTTCACGAGGAACAATTATTTTTTAAAGAAACTTGACAACAAAATACTGATATATTCTTCTTGTATTTTGAGTTCATATTTCAGTGTCTCCAGTCTCCTGAAGTCAATCACCACTTCATTAGCTTTCCCAAAGGACATTATATCTGGGTTTCCTATCTCTCCTCCTAAACTGCATTATCTCTCTGGGGCCACTGCCATGTGACAGCAGTGTTTATTTTAGAATCACCATTTCTTTTACTCTCAAGTTCTAGGTGAATATATATCACAATTTAAAATTAAGATTAAGAAATCAGAATTTCTTTTTTTTTTTTTGGATGAAATACATGGTTATCTGATTTATCCACTGAAGTCATTTCTCTTCTTTTCTTTTTTATTTTATTTTATTTATTTTATTTTACTACATCTTTAAGATTTCTATTCATTAGGGCTTCTACAAGTTTTTGTCAGTTGCTTATCACCTGGAATTTATTAGCTTTCTGAATCTATTTGCACTGCTCGCAACTGTAACTTTCATTGAGACAAAACATTTCTCTTGTCTACTAATTTCCCTGGATTTTGTTTTGCAATGTGGCTCAAAATTTTACTTCTTCACCCATGACCATTAGTATAGATTACTGTATTCAGGTAGCTTTGGTAGAAATAAAACCAAGATAGACCTTGAATTTTATTGTTGACATTTGCTGAGTAGCTTCCTGCTTCCCTGCAGTGCCTGAGGTGGTTTTCAGGCTCACTTGCGGCAGAGATAACAATGATGAAGCTAATGGCAGAGAGCACCATCAATCAACAAAGAGCAGTATCAGCAATATGGACTCCATTTTCCATTTTTGCTGAAGTGCTTACCTGCCATTGGCCTGGTGACCTGTCTGTGTCTGTTTTTTTAGGTTGCAAGATGAGTTTACTAGTTATCCAAACCATACTCCTTGCCTGAGTTGCTATGTTTCATCTTCTTTAACCCTCATTTAATTTTAAAGATGCAGAGCTTAGTGCTTTGGAAATTACTACAATGAATCGTTCAGTACCTATTTTGCTCATCCTTTGCCCTAATACATACAATTGGGATTAATATTTTCATGTGTTCACCACCTATAGTGAGTGGGTAAAAGTGTTTTATTAAGACGTCCACAGTATTTGAAGCAGAGGATTGTGGGTCAGGATGATGCACGCACTTACAGCCAGTGCTTTGCATGAACTTAATTGTTGTGTCTCAGAGTGCTCCCCAAATGCCATGATTAGTCAGTGTTCCCAAAGAGGCCAAATACCAAGAGACTGTAAATGACTCTGGTCCCCGAAGTCCTCAATGTGCTGAGGCTCTGAGTTTAACTCTGGTTAAGCAGGGAGAATATCTCTCTCATCTACTGTTAGTCACACTTCCTCATGGAGGTACCAGTTAGGGCTGCTGGCAGCCTACCTTAGAATCTGTAGCAGAAGCACCTCCTTTATTCTCTTCCTTCAGACTCTTTCCATAGAGGACATCAGTGACTCATGGCATTGGGTCTTGCCCCTCTTCTGAAACAGACTCCTTCCTCAAGTTCTGCTTAAAAATAAGCTCATTCAGACAAAGGCCTGAGGGCGCCCACAGCAACAGTTCACCACATATTACCACACATGTCAGAACCCCCACAATGAACCCAGCTAATGCTCAAATTGGGATTCAGTTACATCTTGAAGAATATATGAGTCTTTTGATTTAATCAAATTGAGTGAATTGAATAAAATAAACTTGAAGAATACACAGTCTTCAAATGTTGCTCTGCATACATAATTTACTTCTACCATTAAAATTGATTAGTATTTGTAGAGGAAATTTCAGGATAGAAAAGAATAAGGTTTGTTTTTCCTTGAAAATCTGATGGACAGTGCCATGGGAATCTTGGAGCTAGAATCAGTGATGATGTCTTTGGGTGCAAGTAACAGAAAACTGACTCAAATTGCCCACTTCACAAGGACTGTAAGGAGAATGGAGTTTCAGTTCTAGGAGTTCTTTAGCATGTTAGATTTATTTCTCTTTCTTTCTTCTTCTCTTGGCTCCTTCCTGACATTTGTTAGTTTTTATCCTCAGGCAAGATCACAGCGTCGCTTGGGCGAGGGGAAAGCGCACATCCAAAGAAGACAAAGTCCAGAAGAAGCAGAAGAAACTGTCTTCCTCTCTTTATTTTTGAGTGAGAAAACTTTCCCCTGACACTGCCAAGCAAATTGTCATTTATGTCTCACTGGCCAGAATTAGCTCTTGCAAGTCTGTTCTTAAACCAGTCATTGCAAGAACAATACTAGCTTAATTGGCTTAGGTTAATCACATGGAAGTGGAAGTGAAGTTAGGGAGTTAACCATCAAGACCACTCCAGTGCTTGTGAAATCATGCAGCCTGTCGATTGTCTGTGGACACGTTAGGTGTCCCTAGTCTTTGCCCTGTTAGTGCTGATGGACCCCTAGAGACACTCATTGTATCACAAGCCCAATAATTGGTGTGCAGGTAGCTACAAACTTAATTAAAGTCTTTTTGGCTTTGATATTCCTTTGAAAAGGTATTCAAACAGAAAATTAATTAAGTCAAATATAATCTCTCTCCTAATCACTCTAAAACCTTTATCTCTAGCTCTTGTTTCTCTTGTGAGCTTTGACCATGCTTATCCAATTACCTACTGGACGCAACATCTGTGGTGGATGTGCTAATGTGGCAGTGTCCCCATTTCAGTTGCCTTCTACTGGGCCTTCCTAAAATGCAGGGTCTGGAAAGCAACAAAGAAAATGCAAAGCAAATGCAACAGACTCTCTTATAGCCAGGCTTCTGGGTTCAAAATAGGTTCTACCTACTAGATGCATTCTTGTAAGTTTGGGAAGGCAGAAATGACCACAGGCCATGGTCTGGTTGCTTTGGCTTGTGCTACAACCGAGGAAGGTCATGAACATATTGGGCTTTTCTGCACCTCTGGATCAGGGTCTAGTCCCTCACTGTGGCTATGGAGAGCAGTTGCAGTGACAGTATGAGCTTCATGATTCTGGATCGCAGTTATGGCAGTGAGTTCTTGCCATTAAGAATTCCTGTGGTGGTCTCCTAATCTTCATCATCTTGATAGTGGCAAAGGTAATACCTCCCCTGGCCAACCAGCTCAGTAGTATTTCTCTGGCAGTTTTTTCTGGAGGATCATCCAGGAATTGTCTCCTCTAGTGCTTCCAATTACTTGTAAGCATTTAATTCCCTGTTTTAATTTTTCTTTTCTGCTTAAATTAACTCAAGTGTTTTTGGCTGAAACGTGACTGATACAACATTCATTGTCACTTCAAACCCAATTTGTTTCAAATGAAACAGTAGTCACTCTCTTAACAAACTCTTACACCTGACATCCCAAGTATTGTCACCCACAATTAATTTTTTTTCCATCTTCTTTCTCTTTCATAGTCAATCAGATATTTCAGAATGTCTCTTCTTATGCATACCTTTCTTTCTAGTCCTCATGCTGGCATCAAGACTAGATATTACCACTTCTCAGGCCTGGAATATTTAAATATAGGCTACCTCAGAGACAATGTGGGCTTGGTTCCAGACCTACCACAATAAAGCAAATATCGCCATAAAGCAAGTCAAATTAATTTTTTGGTTTCCCAGTGTGTATAAAAGTTTTGTTTATACTGTACTTAGTTTGTTGAGTATGCTTTAAAAAACAACATACATGCCTTAATTAAAAAAAAGTTTATTACTAAAAAATTATTATCATTACTTGAGCTTTCAACAAATCATAATAACTGATCACAGATCACCATGGCAAATAATAAAATTTGAAATGTGAGAATTACCAAAATGTGACCTAGTGACATGAAGTGAGCAAATGTTGTTGGGAAAATGGCACCAATAGACTTGCTTGACACAGAGTTCCCATAAATACTCAATTTGTAAAACAACAACAGCAACAACAACAACAAAAAAAACCCCACAGTAACTGAAATATGGTAAAGTGAAGCATGATAAAACAAGGTATGCCTCTAGTCTCTTGGCCATTCTCAACTCCATTTTTCTGTACTCTTTAATCAGTCATGCCCCAAATGTCAAATTTATTTTCATAAAGTACTGTTTTTATCATATCACTACTAGTAAGTGCAACAAATATTAAATGATTTTTCTAAATTCTTAGCCTTACTAAGCAGACTCTGCACTTAGCATGAAACCAAGGCACCACTCAATCTAAGGACTCTGAGATGAAAATATGAACAGAAACTAAGACTCAGTTGCTTAACAAACTGCCACCCAACCACCCCTTCTACACTTCTTGAAGTCATTCATGGACTGAGGTTAATAATCCGTTTCTCAGAGTTGCTGTGAGATTAAAAAAAAAAAAACTACTACTAATATATTATATAATAATAATATATATCTGATATATATTATAAAATATTGCACGGAAAAGCTCTACATAAACTTATAAAATGGCATATGAAGCAAGATGGCTTTCAACAAAGAATTAAATAAGTAAATGAATGAATGAAATTTAGGAGTAGTAGGGATCTTAAGACTTCATCTAGTTCATTCCTACTTTTTTTTTTAAAGATTTATTTATTTATTTATTTATTTATTTGACAGACAGAGATCACAAGTAGGCAGAGGCAGGCAGAGAGAGAGGAGGAAGCAGGCTCCCCGCTGAGCAGAGAGCCCGATGCCAGGCTCGATCCCAGGACCCTGGGATCAAAACCTGAGACCCTAACCCACTGAGCCACCCAGGTGCCCCCATTCCTCCTATTTTAAAGAAGGTTTTCCTAGAACTAGTTTGGATGATTATAACAAAGAACTCCAGAGAAAATAATTCCTACAATTCAGATTTACTGCAATAAGTTGTTGTCAAAAATCGCCTTCTTGGGAAAAGATGAACAATTAATTCATAAAAGAAGACATACAAATAACCAATGAACATGTGGGAAAAAATTTCATGTTGATAGTTAAATGCAAATTAAAACCACAGTGAAATATTTTTCATGCATTACATTATGATTATTAAATCGAATAATAGCTAGTGCTGTTGAGTGAGTAGTATGTTCATGTGTTGCTAGTGGGAGTAACTTTAAGCTTTTTGGGAGGCAATGGGTAACAGATTAAAAAAAAAATCTTATAAATGCATATCTACACTAATCAGTTCTGTTTTTAAAAATTCCCTCCATGGTTCATTCCCATCCCTAGTTATCAAAAATGTAAAAGTATATTTGCAAGGGTGTTATTCAAGCATTACTTATAAACACCCAAAATTGGAGACAATGTAATCATGGAATTGACTAACTAAATTTTAGCATATTCATGTACAGGATACTATGAGCCTTTTACATATTGTTGTAGAATATTCAAAGTGTAATTTTAAAATGTTCATATTAAATTGCTATGAGAAAAGAAAACTTGTAAAATTATATGTAGAGGACAGAAAAAAAAAATTATGCATAGTAAACAAAGCCAGAAAGGGCATATATCAACATGATAATAGGGTTATCTTTGGGTAAAGAGATAATAAAGCTTGTAATTTTGTTTTTTGTTTTTGGTTTTTTAACTTTTAAAGAGCAAACACACATTAATTTTATAATAAGAAACTTAATGTAATGAGCGCTGCCTGTTTTATGCAACTGGTGAATCGCTAAACTCTATCTCTGCAACTAATAATATACTATATGCTAATTAAATTGAATTTTAAACAAAAAATTAAAAAAAACAAGTTGTTATGTTTATATCTGATGTTAGTTCTTCTTGCTTTTCTAAGTTTTTTAAAAATCATGTCATAAGTTTATTTTTTTTTAAGATTTTTATTTATTTATTTGACACAGAGAGAGAGATCACAAGTAGGCAGAGAGGCAGGCAGAGAGAGAGAGGGAAGCAGGCTTCCTGCCAAGCAGAGAGCCTGATGCACGGCTCGATACCACGACCCTGAGATCATGACCTGAAGTGAAGGCAGAGGCTTAACCCTCTGAGCCACCCAGGTGCCCCACTTTTCTAAGTTTTAATGAAATGGAATATAGTTGATGGCCATCTTTCCTATAGAACATTGATATAATTTATGATCTTTTTAAAGTTCCCTCTTGCATGTAGAAAATGCAAATTTCTTATTTTTTCTCCTAATTTGCATCTTACTTGGCTTCATTGATTCTCTTTGGTATTTATTGTATTATATATCAAAAACTTACTTCTGAAGTCATTAACCTCTCTCACCTTTTGGTTTTCTTTGACACGAATTTAGGAAGGAGATGATTCTTTTCTGAAACTGCAATTTCTATCACGAGGTTGGGGTAATCAGTGGCATAAAAAGACATTAGGAACTTAGATTCTGAATACCTGGTTTGAGATCCAGTTCAGTCTTTTCTTACTTATATAAGTTTTTTAGGAATCTTTAACCTTTCACAAATTTATATTTCTTATCTTTAAGTGGTAATAATAACAATCCATCTATCTACCCATCCATAGCTAACTGAAGTCAAAGGGCTGTGTTAATGGCTAAAAGAGATGATATATTGAGGAAACCTTGAAAACCCCAAAGTACCCCTAATATAACACATCTGAATTGTTAATTCTTTTGTCAAGCAGATTGGCAAAGAAACCAAGAAACTTTAGTTTTCCTGAAGACTCAGAATTATGGATGCACAATGTTGGTAATCAGTCATCCCCAGCTTGTCTGCAGTTTCACTTTCTGCAGTTTGTTACCCATGGTCAGTCAAGGTCTGGAAGCAGAGGATCCCTCTTCAGGAATTGTCAGAAGGCCAAAGTAGCCTAGTGTTATGTCAATATGCCTACGTCACTCACCTCATTTCATCTCAACACATAAGCATTTTATCATCCACATTATCACAAGAAGAAGGGAGAGTATAGCAAGGTGTTTTGAGAGAGACCACATTCACATAACTTTTGTTATAGTCTATTGTTATAATTGTTTTATTTCATTATTATTTATTGTTGTTAATCTCTTACTATGCCTAATTTATCAATTAAACATTATCATAGGTGTATATAAGAAAAAACAGTATATATTGGGTTTGGTACTATCCGTGGTTTCAGGTATCCACTGGGAGTCCTAGAATATATCCCCTGCAGGTAAGGGGGACTACCAATTGCTCACATCCTAGCTTCCTATTCACTTCTTCTGCCTTTGTCCTTCCTTCTGTCTTCCTCCTCATTAAAAACTCAAATATACTAAGAGGAAGCTTTCACTTTTTAAATAGACTATACTGGCACAGTTTTCTTTTTCACCATCTCTGAAAATTAACATGTGACCAAACATTTCACATCTGGTAGCAGAGATATGTGGACTATACTCTTCTGTAATGCCAGAAAGGCATAATCCAATTTAGTAGAGGCAAGTAAAGAAAGGAATGGAGATAAATTTCTATGTAAATGTCTCATGTTGGCATGAGATCATCTATAACCCTCTTATTTGTCAAATAAAGAAATGGAGATTCAGGGAGTTAGAGTCATTTTCTATCACAAAGTTTGTAGCAGAATCAAGACTCAAACCCAGTTCTTCAGAACAAAGCTCAGTATGTTATATCACAGTTTTCCCCAAGCTCAAAAGCTTCAAGATCAGGGAACAAAATTTGCCATCTTCTACTTAGAATATGTCATTAGGCTTTCTGTAAGTATGATTGTATGTGGGAATAAATTAGAATGTGAAACAATTGGCAGATTTTCCAATATTCTCACAGGATAAATTCATTATTATCCAATCAAAGTATCCCTATCAGTCAATGTTAAGACTCAGTAATAAATTATATAAGCCAGTCATTTTGGTTTATAGTGGGTGGATATATCTGATTGCATTTATCCAGTGGTCTTGCCTTATTTGTAAAAGATAAGTCAGGGATTGCCATCTTGAATTTTTCTTCTTGGTTATGCTCCAACCCTCACTCCAGATTTTACAGTAATTAATGCAAAGGGGGCTTTCTTTTCTTTTTTGGATTGCAGATGTGAGTGTGTTAAAGTTTCTAGGGACAGAAAAGATAAGTGGCTGCTGCTTTGTTTTCTCTTGCTTCCTCCATATATGAAACCATTCTGATAGATCTGCAGGAAGAGATTTAGTCACAGATGGCAGAGGTCAGTGTCTTGTGTATTCAATGTAGTCAATAATAAAGTCAGGACTTATGCTAACTGAATGTTAATAAGGAAGCACAAGGACCTTGGAAAGTCATTATGTCTGGTCATTTGCTTCATAATATTACTCTAACAGGCTCAGGAGGCCAATGCAAAGAGATTTTTAAACGAGTATCAAGAAAAGGCCAGAAAAATAAGGAAACAATTGAAATGCTATATAAATTATAAGGTTCATGTGATATACTATACCACAGCAGCAGCAGAATTTTAAAATGTAGTTTCTATGTAGCAGAGGGACTAGTATTATTTCTTACTGAAGGAAATCTGGTCTTTATCCAAATCAAAATGTTATATTTTTCTTGTCTAAATAGTATGATTCCTTCTAAATATAGTGGGCTCTGACAGGTACTAATTAAAGGTCCTTTGAATGAAGCTAGTTATGTAAAACTGGCAGTATTTTTCATGGAAGAATATTTATGCATCACTGCATTTGGATAAGTAGGTGGGGAGAAGCTAAGACCCAGTGACTGGTACAGGCAATGCTTATAAATGTAAAGGAGCTTCAGTCTCCCATTCTGTACATTTTCCTCCTAAACTTCATTTCTTCACAGTATGAAGATTAACACTGTACCTATGAGTTCAGTCTGAGCTTGGGCTTCATCTTTTCCTTTCTGACCTTTCATTCTCTATCTTCAGTGGGTCATGATGCCCGTACAGCAGAGAAGGAAGCCACAGTGACACAAGTTAGACACATTCACAAAAAAAGAATAAAGTTGTCACTGTGCAATAATTAGGCCCAAAAGGGGAAGCACTATCAGTTGCACTGTCGCTAAGGAGGAAGCATCCCAGTTCCTCAGGGGAGGGAGGAGTGCTGAGATCTTTTCTCCATGCTAATTTATAAGTACTGGGTGAGACGCACTTCACCAAAGGTCCTGCTAATTAAGTAATGTTAAAAGAGAATCACACAAGCGCGCCTGGGTGACTCGGTGGGTTAAGCTTCCGCCTTCGGCTCAGGTCATGATCTCAGGATCTTGGGATCGAGCACCACATCAAGACTCTCTGCTCAGCAGGAAGCCTGCTTCTTCTTCTCACACTCTCACACTCCTCCCAGGCTTCTGTTGCCTCTCTTGCTGTGTCTCTCTCCATCAAATAAAATCTTAAAAAAAAAGAAAAAAAGAGAGAGAATCGCACAATTTTAAAACTTGGAGTCCTTTAGACTTTAAGAGTTCCTTAATTTTAGAATCTCTATGATGTGGTCTTGTTGGTTTATATATCCATCCATTAATTCCACATTTATAGAACATAGGTTCCATTCTTTTGGCATTGTGTTATTGACCAGGACATAGAACAAATCTAGTTCTTGTTCCTTTGTGATGTCAGCAGCTACTGATGCTCTAAACTCAGATCTACTTATTCACTGGGGGTTATAAAATGGTGTTATTCTGATTCCTTCATTTTATCTAATCCTATGATTTGGTTTTTATTTATTAGCTGGAGAAGTTTATTAAAAATTTATAAAGGAAAGAAGTCCCCTTATATATCATTTGGTTACCTGGTGATAATGCTGTGTTTTTACTTACCCAATATTAAAAAAAAGGGGGGGTCTTTTGAACTCATGGGTTTCAAAGGTAATTTCAGTATATTTGATGGTTTTTAGTACCAATGCTTATCCTTATTGGAGTTTAAATAGTTTCATCTTTGGCCAATGGGGGCCTCATAAATTAGTTTTTGAGATCTTTATTTTTCCTAAAGATTTTCTTTATGTATTTGACAGAGAGAGAGAGAGTGTGTGTACAAGCAGGCAGAACAGCAGAGGGACAGGGAGAAGCAGGCTCCCCACTGAGGAGGGAGCACTGATGCGGGGCTCTATCCCAGTACCCTGGGATCATGACCTGAGCTGAAAACAGTCGCTTAACCAGCTGAGTCACTGATGTGACCAGTTTTTTAGTCTTTTTGACATGATTCTGATAGCCTTAGATTCCTTGCTATCCATTTGATATGTCAAGATGTTGCAAGGTCATCTTGTACATTTCCTAATCCTGACCTGAATCAGCCATGTCTTTAAAAGCTCTGGTTTCTTTTGATGGAGATGATTTTTCAAGATCATAGTCTATCTTGCTAGAGTTTCTTATTTCTACTTGAATGCTTATTTTTGCAGGTCTTTTATTAGAAATATCTAGGGTATATACAACATGTATATGTGATATATGCTAATATGCATATGTGTATATAACATATTATATATGTAAATATTTATAGTATGAATAATATATAATATGCATTATATGTTTTATTATACAAATATAAAGATATAAAACTAAAATAATTTTTTCATATGTAACCACAAAATGCTTATAAATTTATACCAATATTTCCAATTTATATTTAGGATTAAAGTGGTTTTACTTATCTGCAATGCCATCTATATTATATCTTTAGCCTCTTAATTCCAATCAAGAATCTTAGCTCTTAAGGACACTGGGGTTAATAGAACTAGAAAATTCCCATCATTATTTGTTATTGCTCTTTATATATACACGAGTGACAGAACAATACTAAACTACTACTGCCAATTCTAAAAAAACTAAAAATAATTATTTTTATTAGTTAATAATTAAATATAGTAATTATTATTTGCATGTGTTTTTTTCATACTCCCTACATTTTAATGGTATACTGAATCTATATTGTCAGATCACATAGCCATCACATACTACAATCTTCCCCTCTTAATCTTCACTAAATCTTAATTTTGTAAGTGGATGCATATCTAATACTTGCCACCAATCTTTAGTCATGTGTCTTGTTTGAAACTTGTTCCCTGGTAGATTGTTTGAGAAGCACTGTTAAGGACAACAGGACTTGAATTATTGCTTGCTCTCTCCTTTTCACTTGAAACTCAGTCTGAAGATAGAATCTATGCTTGTAAGGGCCTACTTAGCCAGAGCAACTCCATCTCAGTAAAACAGCCATTTTGTTGTTTGTGCAGTAAACTTAAATTGACCCTGTCCCCCCAGAGGAACTTACTTAGAAACAAGTCTGGGAAACCAGTAAAATATGGTTGACCAGTCCCTGATAAAAGAACCCAAATACAAGGACAGGTCAGGTCAGATGGAGACATCCAGTCAGTAAAGCACACATACTATCTCCCTAACCACCAAAGAATGTAAACCCTGCCTTTTGGGCGCCAAACTTGGGCGCCAATTCTGATCAAAGTGATAGGCTAGTCAAACAGCTACTATAGGGTAAATTGTAATTCAATTGGCCACCCATGTGTGACCTAACATGACTATGCAACTTTCTCTGTGTGTTACAATCTCATTGGCCAGGCTCAACCACATGGCCTTTGCCCTATAAAAGCTAGTCTGTGAGGCTGGGGGGCGGGGGTTGCTCTCTCTGTAAGAGACAGCCCTGGCCAGTCGGTTTGATTCTCAGTGCTGGTGCAAAATAAAGCTTTGCTTAACCTTCGCTTTGTATCAGTCTCACTCCTTTGATCACAGACCCCATCATACTTCCTATTTTTTTTTTCCTTAAGTATTTTAAATTAGTAACTCAGTTGACTTTTGGCATACAGTGTTGTTGAAAAACTTGGTGACAATCTAATAGTCCAATCTATTACATAAGTTATGTGCTCTTTTAGTCTATATTCCAAAAGAATTTTTTCTTTTTCTTTAAATTCCTGTTTTTCTTTTTAAAGATTTTATATATTTATTTGACAGACAAAGATCACAAGTAGGGAGAGAGGCAGACAAAGAGATAGGGAAGCAGGCTCCCCACAGAGCAGAGAACCTGATGATCCCGGGACCCTGAGATCATGCCTGAGCTAAAGACAGAGGCTTAACTCACTGAGCCACCCAGGCACCCCTCCTGCTTAATTTTTATGAGAATATGTGGGGTTTTTTTGGGGGGGGTCATTCTCGGTTTATATTTTCAGGTGTATGGTGTGCATTTTCAACATGTGGGCTCAATTCTCTTTTACTTCAGTAATTTGTTCTTGATTTACACTCTCTAGTATTTGTTTTAATACTTATTAACATCAGCTTTTATTATTAAGATATTCCTATTACCCATATATTGGGTCCTCTTAGTCAGTCTCCAATATCTGTTTTCTTTCCCAAATCACTTTCATCTATTTTTCATTTATTTTTGTTTTTTAATATTTTTCTTTTTTATTTTCTATTTCTATTAATGTATAATTTGTGGTGCTTATTTATTCTTGTTTTCTTTTCATTTAGTCTTAATTTCTAAAATAATTTTTCTTCATTTTTAATTACTTCCTGAATGTTAGTATGTCAATTCTGAGTGATTCTCAATAGGATTTATGTTTCATATTGCATGGTGTTCTTAGTGCCTTTAGCACATTTTGAAATATTTTATTTCAGTTTTGGTCTGTTTTTGAGTGAGTCTTTTTGCAGAATTTTATTTTCTATAGCTGTGCTGTCCAATACAGTACCTACTAGCCTCATGTAGCTATTTAGAGTTAAGTTAATCAAAATGTAATAAAATTAAACATTTGTTTCCTTGAGCTCACTAGTTAACAGCCACATGTGTTTAATAGTTACTATGCTGGACTGCACAGATACAGAACAATTCTGTCATTGAAGAAAATTTTACTGGACAGCCCTGGACTGTAGAGATGTTACTCCGCTCCTCATTTTTTTTTTTTCCTTTATAGTAACTATCTAAGATGTAGACCTCAAAACTTTACTGCTACTCACCTTGACTTGAATTTAATGTTTCAAATTGTTAGGAGATTTGGTTCAGACAGCTTTCCTAAATCCACAGAACTCCCTCTTCTCTTTTTTATTGTTTGCTTATTTTCATGTAGTGCTAAAAAGCGTGGTTTTAAAAGTATTCCTGGCTTGATTGCTAAGATTTCTTGACAGTTTTCCCTGGGTCCACTTTTATCTGGACCATTTCCTTTCTTTGTCTCTACTGTCCTTTTCCTTCTTTATTTTGATTCTACTCTCAGCAGTTTCTCCTCATTATGAGACTCTGTCCTGGATGGGATCCCTGGCTGGCTGGTTTCATGTGTGCACAGTGGGTGAACTGCTCCAGACCTTCTGGGTTGTTCCTTAAGCTGCTTGTACTTATACACTATTAGATTGAGCAAAACCATCTCGGTATCAGTCACAACTCTTGAGCTGGCCTTCCATGATTTCCGGTAATACTGGCTGGCTATTTTGAAGTTCTCCTTTCTCAGTCCACAGACCTCTGTTGTTATCTTCTGCTTCTTGCGCTAATGGTAGCAGGTAGGTTTTGTGGCTGGTGGTGGTTTGTCCTCACTTGCTTGTATTTTGGATTCATATAACCTCATTTTGTTGTAAGCCTTGTCCCTGAGTTTTTAATTTGGCTCTCTAGTTGTTCTGTGGTAATGAGAGAATTGAGCATATTCTAAGCCTCTGCTGCTACTGCCATTGCCATCTCTGCCAATCCACTCCTCATCAATTCCTTTCAAGAATAAATTATTTGAAAATCATTGTAAACTTCTCTGCTTCAAGGGAGAGAACTGTCTCTTCACGATGGTCTTCACAACTGTCTTGCTTTAGTTTGAGCCAAGTATCTGGGCTTCAATCAGGATCTGGCTTGAAGTAAAAAGTTGTTAATAAACCATGCAGGTCATACAGCAGTACTCCAGCCAGTTTACTCTGGGTGCAACACACAATGGTTGACTTTTCATTTCATTTGGAAATACATCTTAAAATCTTTTCCAGCCCAGGGGCTATATGTCTACTGTGGACATGTAACACATGTTGCTTATTTAGCTAGCTGCTGATAATCCCATCTCATATAATAAACCTAGTAATGGTGTAAAATTCAAAGTTGAAAGCATCTTCACAGATCTTCTAACATAGAGTTTCTCATTAGGCACTGTGGACATTTTGTGCTAGATAATTCATTGTTGTAGGGATTGTCCCATGCACTGGAGGATGTTTAGTAGCACCCCTGGCCTCTACCCACTAGATGTCAGTAGCACCTCCCAGTTGTTAAACCAAAAATATCTCCAGAGATAGGGAGAATGGGACTGGGGGTAGGGGTGAGGATCGCCTCCTGTTGAGAACCACTGTATAGTCTCTTACTGAAGCTGAAGAATAGGCAGAGAGGAACAGTCATCTATATAAAGTACCATGACTATGTCTAACTGTTTACTAGACTCTTCTGGAGGACATCATCATAAAACATAATTATGCCTAATTATGGTTCATCTTTGAAACTGAGTATTTAGAAGATTTTGAAAAAAAAAACAAATATAAGATTTTGGTAATTGGGATAAAAAGTTTTTTTGAAACAAAATATTTTTTAGGCCAACTTTATTATGGATATTTATCATAAAAAGAAACAGTGTTCAGTGTTGGCGCTTGAAATGAAGACTAAAACACTCCAAGGATGTCTTTGGACTTTGAGAGAAATGTGGAAAATAGTTGTTTGGATAATAAGATCCTTTGGGTTTGTTGATTTCTAGGATTATTTTGAGACTGCCCCCCCTTTTTGAATTTTCTTTGAGATTTCAGGAAGAAGAAAAAAGTGTGCTAACATATCTTTTTAACTGGTGGGAATAATCCTAAATCCAATCTGGTAATGCTTTTATCACCATCTGCTGGAGACTTTTGACAATATATTGTTCCAAATTTTGTATTTGGGAAATTTGACAGAAATGAAAAATGAGAAAGAGAAGGAGGGAGGGAAATGAATACACAATGTACATTAGCAAGTTCAGCATAGGTTTATTACTAAATATTTCTTCATGGTTGGCATCAATGACTCTTTTTGATGTTTTATCATGTATTGCTGTTTTCCTTCTCATATCTTCCTCAAAACTCTAAGTTTTAGATATACTAGAAGAAGAATGTGGAAAAGACTTTCATAAAATTTTGCTGCAATTAAGCTGGACTGTAATTATATATATATATATATGTATACATTTATTACAGGTTATAGAATGGTATAGATGTACAAAACGTATGGGGTTTTGTGTTTTGTTTTTTTTTTCCCTTTCTCCTTTCCTTTCCATAGATGTCAGGCAATGGGATTTGTCTCATAGGTAAGTTCCATTTAAAAGATACCTTTTCACACTTATCATATGATCTCATTGATATGTAGAATTTAAGAAACAAAAAAGAGGATCATAGGGGAAGCGAGGTAAAAAAGAAAGCAAAATGGAATAAGAGACTCTTAATCATAGGAAACAGACTGAGGGTTCCTGGAAGGATGAGGGGTGGAGCGATGGGGTAACTGGGTGATGGACATTAAGGAGGGCATGTGATGTAATGAGCACTGACTATTATCTAAAAGTGAAGAATTACTGATCTCTACCTCTGAAACCAAAAATACATTATATGTTAATTAATTGAATTTAAATAAAAATTAAAAAAATAAAACACACCTTTTCATTACTTTAGAAATTAATCACTGTCCCCTCATGGAAATCCAATATAAGTGTTTCTTAAATTGCATTTCAGATAGTGGTAAATTATGTTTGAATAAGTTGGAGGGAAAGGAAGTGAAATAGAGGGGCAAATAACATTTGTTGAGCCCAAAATGGATATATGCTATCTCCTATAGCCCTTAAAGCAACTCTAGGTATAGGTATTCTCAACCCCATTTTTCAGATCAGGAATATTCTAATACACATATATATACATATATATATAATATTGTATAGGTGAAGCTCTTTTATATGCTTACAGTAACAGATCACTTCAAAGATATTGAACATGTATCAGGGATGTCTAACAACTGATTTGGTAGCCTTTTATTAATATTTATGCATGAATGTTCTATAGACTTAAAGCTCTTCATATGAGTGTCATCCAATGAGGCTCCATAAAAGAAGGGACTTTATAGTCTAATTTACTTGTGAACAATGCATGGTAGGTAATAGATGCTTGAAAAAAATTTTTTTTTCATTTTATTTTTTATAAACATATTTTTTTTTCCCCAGGGGTACAAGTCTGTGAATCTCCAGGTTTACACACTTCACAGCACTCACCATAGCACATACCCTACCCAATATCCATAACCCCACCCCCCCAAACCCCCCTCCCCCCAGCAACCCTCAGTTTGTTTTGTGAGATTAAGAGTCACTTATGGTTTGTCTCCCTCCCAATCCCAACTTGTTTCATTTACTCTTCTCCTACACCATTAACCCCCCATGTTGCATCTCCTCTCCCTCATATCAGGGAGATCATATGATAGTTGTCTTTCTCTGATTGACTTATTTCGCTAAGCATGATACCCTCTAGTTCCATCCACGTTGTCGCAAATGGCAAGATTTCATTTCTTTTGATGGCTGCATAGTATTCCATTGTATATATATACCACATCTTCTTTATCCATTCATCTGTTGATGGATATCTAGGTTCTTTCCATAGTTTGGCTATTGTAGACATTGCTGCTATAAACATTCGGGTGCACGTGCCCCTTCGGATCACTACGTTTGTATCTTTAGGGTAAATACCCAGCAGTGCAATTGCTGGGTCATAGGGTAGTTCTATTTTCAACATTTTGAGGAACCTCCATGCTGTTTTCCAGAGTGGTTGCACCAGCTTGCATTCCCACCAACAGTGTAGGAGGGTTCCCCTTTCTCCGCATCCTCGCCAGCATCTGTCATTTCCTGACTTGTCAATTTCAGCCATTCTGACTGGTGTGAGGTGGTATCTCATTGTGCTTTTGATTTGTATTTCCCTGATGCCGAGTGATAAGGAGCACTTTTTCATGTGTCTGTTGGCCATCTGGATGTCTTCTTTGCAGAAATGTCTGTTCATGTCTTCTGCCCATTTCTTGATTGGATTATTTGTTCTTTGGGTGTTGAGTTTGCTAAATTCTTTACAGATTCTGGACACTAGCCCTTTATCTGATATGTCGTTTGCAAATATCTTCTCCCGTTCTGTCAGTTGTCTTTTGGTTTTGTTAACTGTTTCTTTTGCTGTGCAAAAGCTTTTGATCTTGATAAAATCCCAATAGTTCATTTTTGCCCTTGCTTCCCTTGCCTTTGGCGATGTTCCTAGGAAGATGTTGCTGCGGCTGAGGTCGAAGAGGTTGCTGCCTGTGTTCTCCTCAAGGATGTTGATGGATTCCTTTCTCACATTGAGGTCCTTCATCCATTTTGAGTCTATTTTCGTGTGTAGTGTAAGGAAATGATCCAATTTCATTTTTCTGCATGTGGCTGCCCAATTTTCCCAACACCATTTATTGAAGAGGCTGTCTTTTTTCCATTGGACATTCTTTCCTGTTTTGTCGAAGATTAGTTGACCATAGAGTTGAGGGTCTATTTCTGGGCTCCCTATTCTGTTCCATTGATCTATGTGTCTGTTTTTGTGCCAGTACCATGCTGTCTTGATGATGACAGCTTTGTAATAGAGCTTGAAGTCTGGAATTGTGATGCCACCAACTTTGGCTTTCTTTTTCAATATTCCTTTGGCTATTCGCGGTCTTTTCTGGTTCCATATAAATTTTAGGATTATTTGTTCCATTTCTTTGAAAAAAATGAATGGTACTTTGATAGGAATTGCATTAAATGTGTAGATTGCTTTAGGTAGCATAGACATTTTCACAATATTTATTCTTCCAATCCAGGAGCATGGAACATTTTTCCATTTCTTTGTGTCTTCCTCAATTTCTTTCATGAGTACTTTATAGTTTTCTGTGTATAGATTCTTAGTCTCTTTGGTTAGGTTTATTCCTAGGTATCCTATAGTTTTGGGTGCAATTGTAAATGGGATGGACTCCTTAATTTCTCTTTCTTCTGTCTTGTTGTTGGTGTAGAGAAATGCGACTGATTTCTGTGCATTGATTTTATATCCTGACACTTTACTGAATTCCTGTACAAGTTCTAGCAGTTTTGGAGTGTAGTCTTTTGGGTTTTCCACATATAGTATCCTATCATCTGCGAAGAGTGATAGTTTGACTTCTTCTTTGCCGATTTGGATGCCTTTAATTTCTTTTTGTTGTCTGATTGCTGAGGCTAGGACTTCTAGTACTATGTTGAATAGCAGTGGTGATAACAGACATCCCTGCCGTGTTCCTGACCTTAGAGGAAAAGCTTTCAGTTTTTCTCCATTGAGAATGATATTTGCGATGGGTTTTTCATAGATGGCTTTGATAATATTGAGGTATGTGCCCTCTATCCCTACACTTTGAAGAGTTTTGATCAGGAAGGGATGCTGTACTTTGTCAAATACTTTTTCAGCATCTATGCAGAGTATCATATGGTTCCTGTTCTTTCTTTTATTAATGTGTTGTATCACATTGTTTGATTTGCGGATGTTGAACCAACCTTGCAGCCCTGGAATAAATCCCACTTGGTCGTGGTGAATAATCCTTTTAATGTACTGTTGAATCCTATTGGCTAGTATTTTGGTGAGAATTTTTGCATCTGTGTTCATCAAGGATATTGGTCTGTAGTTCTCTTTTTTGATGGGATCCTTGTCTGGTTTTGGGATCAAGGTGATGCTGGCCTCATAAAATGAGTTTGGAAGTTTTCCTTCCATTTCTATTTTTTGGAACAGTCTCAGGAGAATAGGAATTAGTTCTTCTTTAAATGTTTCGTAGAATTCCCCTGGGAGGCCGTCAGGCCCTGGGCTTTTGTTTGTTTGGAGATTTTTGATGACTGTTTCAATCTCCTTACTGGTTATGGGTCTGTTCAGGCTTTCTATTTCTTCCTGGTTCAGTTGTGGTAGTTTATATGTCTCTAGGAATGCATCCATTTCTTCCAGATTGTCAAATTTGTTGGCATAGAGTTGCTCATAATATGTTCTTATAATTGTCTGTATTTCTTTGGTGTTCGTTGTGATCTCTCCTCTTTCATTCATGATTTTATTGATTTGGGTCCTTTCTCTTTTCTTTTTGATAACTCTGGCCAGGGGCTTATCAATCTTATTAATTCTTTCAAAGAACCAGCTCCTAGTTTCGTTGATTTGTTCTATTGGTTTTTTTTCGGTTTCTATTTCATTGATTTCTGCTCTGATCTTTATGATTTCTCTTCTCCTGCTGGGTTGAGGGTTTCTTTCTTGTTCTTTCTCCAGCTCCTTTAGGTGTAGGGTTAGGTTGTGTACCTGAGACCTTTCTTGTTTCTTGAGAAAGGCTTGTACCGCTATATATTTTCCTCTCCGGACTGCCTTTGTTGTGTCCCACAGATTTTGAACTGTTGTATTTTCATTATCATTTGTTTCCATGAATTTTTTCAATTCTTCTTTAATTTCCTGGTTGACCCATTCATTCTTTAGAAGGATGCTGTTTAGTCTCCATGTATTTGGGTTCTTTCCAAATTTCCTCTTGTGACTGAGTTCTAGCTTCAGAGCATTGTGGTCTGAAAATATGCAGGGAATGATCCCAATCTTTTGATACCGGTTGAGACCTGATTTAGGACCGAGGATGTGATCTATTCTGGAGAATGTTCCATGGGCACTAGAGAAGAATGTGTATTCTGTTGCTTTGGGATGAAATGTTCTGAATATATCTGTGATGTCCATCTGGTCCAGTGTGTCCTTTAAGGCCTTTATTTCCTTGTTGATCTTTTGCTTGGATGATCTGTCCATTTCAGTGAGGGGAGTGTTAAAGTCCCCTACTGTTATTGTATTATTGTCGATGTGTTTCTTTGATTTTGTTATTAATTGGTTTATATAGTTGGCTGCTCCCACGTTAGGGGCATAGATATTTACAATTGTTAGATCTTCTTGTTGGACAGATCCTTTGAGTATGATATAGTGTCCTTCTTCATCTCTTATTATAGTCTTTGGCTTAAAATCTAATTGATCTGATATAAGGATTGCCACTCCTGCTTTCTTCTGATGTCCATTAGCATGGTAAATTGTTTTCCACCCCCTCACTTTAAATCTGGAGGTGTCTTCGGGTTTAAAATGAGTTTCTTGTAGGCAACATAGAGATGGGTTTTGTTTTTGTATCCATTCTGATACCCTGTGTCTTTTGATTGGGGCATTTAGCCCATTAACATTCAGGGTAACTATTGAGAGATATGAATTTAGTGCCATTGTATTGCCTGTAAGGTGACTGTTATTGTATATTGTTTCTGTTTCTTTCTGATCTACTACTTTTAGGCTCTCTCTTTGCTTAGAGGACCCCTTTCAATATTTCCTGTAGAGCTGGTTTGGTGTTTGCAAATTCTTTCAGTTTTTGTTTGTCCTGGAAGCTTTTAATCTCTCCTTCTATTTTCAATGATAGCCTAGCTGGATATAGTATTCTTGGCTGCATGTTTTTCTTGTTTAGTACTCTGAATATATCATGCCAGCTCTTTCTGGCCTGCCAGGTCTCTGTGGATAAGTCTGCTGCCAATCTAATATTTTTACCATTGTATGTTACAGACTTCTTCTCCCGGGCTGCTTTCAGGATTTTCTCTTTGTCACTAAGACTTGTAAATTTGACTATTAGGTGACGGGGTGTGGACCTATTCTTATTGATTTTGAGTTGGTTCTCTGAACCTCCTGTATTTTGATGCTTGTTCCCTTTGCCATATTGGGGAAATTCTCTCCAATAATTCTCTCCAATATACCTTCTGCTCCCCTCTCTCTTTCTTCTTCTTCTGGAATCCCAATTATTCTAATGTTGTTTCGTCTTATGGTGTCACTTATCTCTCGAATTCTGCCCTCGTGGTCCAGTAGCTGTTTGTCCCTCTTTTGCTCAGCTTCTTTATTCTCTGTCATTTGGTCTTCTATATCGCTAATTCTTTCTTCTGCCTCATTTATCCTAGCAGAGAGAGCCTCCATTTTTGATTGCACCTCATTAATAGCTTTTTTGATTTCAACTTGGTTAGATTTTAGTTCTTTTATTTCTCCAGAAAGGGCTTTTATATCTCCCGAGAGGGTTTCTCTAATATCTTCCATGCCTTTTTCGAGCCCAGCTAGAACCTTGAGAATCATCATTCTGAACTCTAGATCTGACATATTACCAATGTCTGTATTGATTAGTTCCCTAGCCTTTGGTACTGCCTCTTGTTCTTTTTTTTGTGGTGAATTTTTCCGCCTTGTCATTTTGTCTAGATAAGAGTATATGAAGGAGTAAGTAAAATACTAAAAGGGTGGCAACAACCCCAGGAAAATATGCTTTAGCCAAATCAGAAGAGATCCCAAATCGTGGCGGGGCGGGGGGGCGAAGGGGATAAAAAGAGGTTCAGAAAGAAAAAAAAAAAGAAAAAAGAAAAAAGAAACAAATAAAAAAAAGAAAACCAATAATGAAAAAAAATATAAAAAGGAAAAAATATATATATATTAGATAAACTAGTTAAAAAACGTTAAAAAAGAAAAGGGTAAAAGTTAAAAAAATTTAGCAGAAGAGAAAAAAAATTGAAAAAGAAAAAAAAAATTAAATTAACTGCAAGGCTAAAGAATCATGGGGAGAAAGCCATGAGTTCCGTGCTTTGCTTTCTCCTCCTCTGGAATTCCACTGCTCTCCTTGGTATTGAAACTGCACTCCTAGTAAGTGAACTTGGTCCTGGCTGGGTTTTTTGTTGATCTTCTGGGGGAGGGGCCTGTTGTAGTGATTCTCGTGTCTTTGCCCCAGGCAGAGTTGCACCGCCCTTACCAGGGGCCGGGCTGAGTAATCTGCTCGGGTTTGCTTTCGGGAGCTTTTGTTCCCTGAGCGCTTTCCGTAGAGTCCGGAGGACGGGAATGAAGATGGCGGCCTCCCAGTCTCTGGCCCGGAGGAGCCAAGAGCTCGGGGCCCCACTCCTCAGTGCGCCCTCAGAGAACAGCGCCCAATTACTCCCGTCTGCCTGGCCTCCGGCCGCGCTCCGAGCTGACCGAGCCTGCGACCGGTTCAAGGTAAGCCCGAGCTGTGAGCTCACTCCTCGGCTCTGTCTCTGTAGCCAGCTTCCCCGTTCTAATACCTGCAAGCTCTGCGACACTCAGACACCCCGATCCTTCTGTGACCCTGCGGGACCTGAGGCCACACTGGCCCCACGTGGGCTTCACCCCAGTTAAGCCTCTGGAGCGGTGTCCCTCAGCGGAACAGACTTTTAAAAGTCCTGATTTTGTGCTCCTTTGCTCCGCCGCTTGCCGGGAGCCGGCCCCTCCCCCCCGGGGTCTGTCTTCCCGTCTCTTTGGATTCACTTCTCCGCCAGTCCTACCTTTCAGAAAGTGGTTGATTTTCTGTTTCTAGAATTGCTGTTCTTCTTCTCTTCGATCTCCCGTTGGATTTGTAGGTGTTTGCAATCTTTAGATAAGCTATCTAGCTGATCTCCCGCAACCTGAAGTAGTCTCAGCTGCTACTTCTCCGCCATCTTGACTCCTCCCAAATAATATTTCTTGAATGA
Organism: Lontra canadensis; assembly: GCF_010015895.1. Lineage (NCBI taxonomy): Eukaryota > Metazoa > Chordata > Mammalia > Carnivora > Mustelidae > Lontra > Lontra canadensis. The sequence continues at coordinate 120,397,688 of NW_022630995.1, read as the reverse complement.
ATTAATATATCAAGAGAGTATAATAATGTTCATCTCAAAGAATTGTAAAAACTGAATGAGATAATGCAGCAAAGCACAAGACCCTGTTCGGATATCCATGAGTGCTCATTCCTTCTCCTTCCTGAACAAACTCCTACAGTTCATGTACGTACCCATCCATGACACACACTTATGACTTATATTATTTTGAGATGAAATCTTCACCAGCTATTCTTGCTAGGCCTGGATCAAGTCACTCCAGCCCGCGGAATGGAAGTATCCATTGTTTTTCAGAGTCCATAGTCTCTCATGGTTCAATCCATTGAAAAATCAGTGGCTTCTGAGACAACTCAAATTCTAAAGGCCTGCATATGAAATTAGGCTAGCAGGTATGATTCCAACTGTAGGGCACAGAGCATGAGACATGTGCTTGAATTGTTCAAGAGGCATTGAAAGGATGATTTTGGGGGAAAAGGAGTATGGGAGGAAATGAACATTAGAGAACCATTTGCCTGTTGGTGTGGTTACTCTTCATTAAAATTCATAGAGCCTGCATCAGTGCTTTGGGGCTGAGAGACTAAGTCTTTCCAAATGTTCATTGCAAATATGGTGTTCAGGTGCTCCTCTTGAACTCCCATTGAGTTATAAAACTAATTTTATTTCATTGAATTTGTCATGCAGCTCCGTCCTGATGAACATATGACAGAGAGAGAAACAGAACAATTTTCTGCACTTTCCTTTTTTATCTTTAATTTCAAACCTAGCTCCCCTCTGCATTTGGGAGACAGAAGAAGCTTAGATTTATAATATGTACAGTTATGTGCATTTTAACAAACTTTAAACTTCAGAGATTAACTATGCCTTCCTGCTCTGCAGTGTGCTCACTGCTGCATGCATAATGATGAAGATTGAGAACAGGGGAGAGAGAAATGCTCCTGTATGGCAATTATGTCTGGGAAAGAGAATTTAGCTTCATCAAGTTTACTGATAATCCTGAATCTTCATATGGAAATGTGACTCATTTTTCTGAGATGCCTACCATATACGTTTCAGAATATTAAAAAAAAAAAAGAGGGCATATATTTTTCCCTGGCACCCCCCACTTCTAATGAAAACTATTTTAACATAAAACTCCTAATACTGATGAACCGGAGGGGATGGATTAATGACAGTTAATTTTGTATAGAGAAGAGTGAAGATCAGCATCTTCACTTCATGAAAAGAAAGTTATCGAGGCTTTTTGGTAAATCATAATGTTTTCACTTGGGATGGATATTCTTTTTGAGAAAGTGTTTTGGGAATCATGAAGTGCCAATCAAATGTTAGTACCTATAGCCAAAGATTGATTTTTTTTAAAATTTATTTATTTATTTGACAGAGATCACAAGTAGACGGAGAGGCAGGCAGAGAGAGAGAGGAAGAAGCAGGCTCGCCCCTAAGCAGAGAGCCCAATGTGGGGCTCAATCCTAGGACCCTGGGATCATGACCTGAGCCGAAGGCAGAGACTTTAACCCACTGAGCCACCCAGGTGCCCCAGATTGATTATTTTTAATAAAACTTGAGTTTTGCCCAGATCTCACATAACATACCTATGATGTATACAACATTTACCTGCTTCTTACCTACCTGAAACTTTAGGGTCTTCCCATCCTCCACACCCACATGAAAAAGGATGATGTTAAACTGGGGGGCTGTCTGTTGTGCTCAGAAACAAGTTTGTCAACCACGATCTCCAGCTGTCCTTCAATGCCCTTGTCCTTTCCCATGTCCATTTCCCCAACTCTTCCCCTACTATCTTTTGAGTTTCTCTAGGAAAGAGACATTCTTATTCATGTTTGTGTCTCTACAATCACCTGACATATTACCTGGCTCATCCTTGATGATGAGTAGATAGTTGTTAAACTGAATTCCTGGATTCTGCTTCGTCATCCAGTGTGCTGGTGAAGTCATCTGGGAATTCCAGCAGCAGCCTGTGAGGGGTCTCATCTTAGTTATTAATGACACAGAGATTCTTTCATGGAATTTAATCCTTCATGGAGTAGAGGGCTGAGAATGAATGAGCTCTAGTATTTCTTAAGCTTCTAGAGACTTTGTATCATTTTTGTTAAAGTGGGTTTTAGACTCAAGACAGACTTGGGTATGAATCTTGATTTTGTTGCCTGGTGGTTGTGTTGCCTTGGGAAAGTAACTTTCAGGGCCTAAACTGGAGGTGCTCAATAAGTGTATGTTGAAAGAGTTAATGATCTCTAAACCTCATTTTTCTTATCCCTAAAATGGGAAAATAATATGTATTTAGCAGTGTTGTTAAATACCCTACTTGGCAAACTCAGAATGTAGGAAATTATTTTGATATAAACATACTTTTGGATATTCACTGTCATTTTTTTAGTGTCCTTTCTACATACTTGTAATCTTCTAAGTTATCTCTCTCTCTCCCTCTTTCTCTCTCTCTATATATGTATTACATTATATATTGTATTACAATTACATTGTATATATATCATTATATATAGAGAGATACATTATCACATATATTATTTATTATATAGAGATATATTAATATATATTAATTTCAGAGAAGAGTAACACCTGATATTATTTTTTATATTAATATGATCCCTGTTTCTACAACATGTTGTTTAATTTTGCCTCATAACAACCACCTGAGGTTATTAATACTATTATCCACATTTTGCAGACCAGAAGACTGAGTCCTAGATAGAAATTTGATTTCCCCAGAGTTATAGCAGTAACTGAAGTTTGACTAGAACCAAGATCTCCTGACTTAAAATCTGACAGGCTTTGACTTTTGTCCTATTTCCTTCTCAGTGATCAGGATTTCTAAAATGAACCAAAACATTTATTTATCTCTGCACTCCAGTTCTTTTTGATGAAACACAAAGGAGAGAAGACTGGAATCTTAGTTTATTAAGTGGCTTTTATGCTGATACACTTAAGTTATTTTTTTGATCATCGCAATTTGTTTGTGGGTGGAATGAAGAAGAGGAGTAGGGAAAGAGCCCATTAAGCCTGACGGCTGTGTTTGTGTTTGTAGCTGTTGATATGCAGGGAGACCCAGTTTGCTGGCTAGGAGTTGGTCTCACAGTCACTGAGTACATTAGGTCCTAAGAACACAACAGCTTCCCTTGCGAGCATTTAAGGATTTGTTGGAGTTTAGAAGGTACATGGAAGTCCTACTCAATTTGGGATTCTTAAATCTCTCTCACTCTTTTCTTGTATTAGACAGAAATTAATGCCTGACAGACTCCAGCAAGCAGGTTTGCTATGATGGGGCTGGACAAGATGGGGTGAAACTATTGATTGTTTCAAGAAGTAGAGGGCATCTGGGTAACTCAGTCCATTACACGGCTACTTTTGGCTCCAGTCATGGTCACAGGGTCCAGGGATGGAGTCCTGCATCAGGCTCCTTGCTGAGTGGAGAGCCTGCTTCTCCCTCTGCCCCTCCTCCCATTTGCTTTCTCATTTTCTCCCCCTCTTTCCTCACCCTCAAATAAATAAATAAAATCTTAAAAAAAGTAGTAGTAGAATAGAATATTGGTTAAGTGTGGTTTCTGGAGCCAATGAGTACCCACTATGTGCAGGGTACAGGGGACAAAGCAGTGGGAAAAAAAAAATCCCTCCTTTCATGGAACTTACATTTTAGGGGGAAGAGGCAAATAAAAGAGTAATTAAATAAGTAAATGATATAGTATATTAGACGCTTACCTGTGCTGTGGACAAAAATCAGTCAGGGAAAGGGACAGGGATGCTATTAATCCCTATTCTTCAGCCTGTGGTCAGTTTTCATGATTCAGCTTTCCAATGTGTCAACTTCTAATTCTTTCACTGTCTTGATTCTCCTTTTTTAATGCTTTCCTTCTTTTTTTCCAGGCAAGAAAAGGATTTATAGGTTGCATCTGGTATGGACAGAGTAAGTAGTCATCAATATGGTATGGATTTGAGTGTGAATACAGAAAAGAAATGAAAAGAGAAGAATTATTTAGAAGTAAGTAGACATTTAAAGTCTATATTGAAATTAATCTATCTTTCTTTTTTGGCTTGATTTTTCCTGCATTTTGTACATCTGTAATATTGAATTGACTTGTGTCTTATTCACCAAACTCTGTAAGGCAGGCACTAGGGGTATATGAACAAAAAACCCAGTCCCCACCATAGAAAACCTCCCTGCCCAATTGAGTGACATTTATATTTCCACATACATTCTTTCTTTTTTCAAAAGAGATTTGGGCATCTGTCCATTAGAATGGAGTAAACACTATACAAACACATGAAAGAAAACCAGGACTAAGGAACAGAGGAGGCCGAACCACATCACAGTGACAAGGGTCAAACACTCCAGAAGCCTCAGAGCTTTCCAGCACTCAGGGTCAAGGGGAGGACACCTACCAATTTATAGAAAAGAGGGTTTCTTTCATCAAATTTCTTAAAGAAATTCTTCATGTTGGACAGTCAATAGGGAACAGGAAATAGTGTAATGGACAATTCCTTATTAATATCTTTAGAACAAATGCAGAATTTTGTCAATGTTGGGTGTGACCAGGAATATTCTTCCATTAGTCTCCTTCAGTCCTCTTAATTTTCTGGAAAGGTCAAAGGACAGGGCCTTGGAAACCTGGTTGAAACCATGAGGAGATATAAGGTTTCCTTTGTGAAGGCAGGTAAAAGTTTGGGGCCTTCAAAGAGCAGGAGAGAGATTTTCTCATTCCCTGAGCCTACCCTCTAGTGTTGACCCTCCACATCAATGACTTCCAAACATTTTTGACCATCTTCCCAAGTTAGAAATATATTTTATACTGCCATCCAACACACACACACACACACACACACACACTCACACACACACATTCTTTATTCCTACATTTAGAGCTTAGATAGGTGAGATAGTACTTATCATATCTGATATCAAGAGAGGGTCATTTTTTAATAATCTTCCTCTACTTCTTCTATAGAAGTATTTTTAAGAATTATGAAATGAAACAAAAAATAACAAGATCCAAAAAAGAAATGTGGATGTTGACCTTTTAAAAACTGAAGTTGAGGGGTGCCTGGGTGGCTCAGCCATAAAGCATCTGCCTTCTGCTCAGGTCATGATCTCAGGGTCCTGGAATCGAGCCCCACATTAGGTTCCCTGCTTAGTAGGGAGCCTGCTTCTACCTCTCCCACTCCCCCTGCTTGTGTTCCCTCTCTTGCTGTGTCTCTCTGTCAAATAAATAAAATCTTCAAAAATAAATAAATAAATAAATAAAAATTGAAGTTGGTATAAATAATCATGCCAATAAAAAACAGCATTAAAAATTTAAGGAATTTTATATTATATATATTCTATACTAAATATATTACAAACATAGTACAAAAGCAGAAAAAACTGTAGATTGTTAACATGTTTATTTGAAAAGAAAAACTATTTGTTATAGTAATAAATAATAGTATTACAGTTTTTTGTGTTTGGAAGCCTGCAAATTTGTCAATGACATTGTTAAATAGGTCTTTGCATATTTTTGTTCAGTATAGTCATACATGTTAAACCATTTTTGATCATAATTTAATGAAGAACATTTTTATTCCTTTGAAATTTGAAACATTTTTTTCCTATGAAGCAATGAATATTTAAAATTAAAAAAAGGGTAACAAGAAGAATACATTGATCAGAAATTCCTAAATAATCCCATTTTACAAAAAAGTTTCAGGAATTTCAATACTGTCCAATTTGTTGTTCCTTTAGAAGCTTGCAAATATCTCTGCAGTCAAAAAATTTCCACTAAAATATCTTCAGCAAAAAGTTTATCATACGTTTGTTATATATACTGTAAAAACTTTTGAGATTTTTCATCTTCTACAAAAATCAGAAATTGGCTGAGTGATGGAGAACATTGGCATGATTTAATCCATTGCTTTAGAAAGAACTACATAATTGAACTAACTCCAGTTTTATTCATTTCACAACCACAGTGCTGCTATTGTTTATTTAGAATCTGCTGCTTAAAAACAGCCATATTTAATACCACTGGATTAGAGACACAAATAATAGCCAAAGCAAGCCTGAATGGACTGTATCTTTGGAGTTCTCCGAATTAACTTCCATGTAGAATCTAAAATATCTTGTCAAAAAATAAGAAATACACATGTACTGGGGTGCCTGGGTGGCTCAGTGGGTTAAGCCTCTGCCTTTGGCTCAGGTCATGATCCCGGGGTCCTGGGATCAAGCCCCGCATTGGGCTGTCTGTTCAGTGGGGAGCCTGCTTCCCCCCTCTCTCTTGCTGCCTGCCTCTCTGCCTACTTGTGATCTCTGTTTGTCAAATTAATAAATTTTAAAAAATCTTAAAAAAAAAAGAAATACACATGTACCTATTTGAAGGTAAAATGTAGTATTAAAAGTCAACCCTATGATAATTGACTCTCTCTGCTTTACTTATTTCACTCAGCATAATCTCTTCCAATCCCATCCATGTTGATACAAAGGTTGGGTATTCATCCTTTCTGATGGAGGCATAATACTCCATAGTGGATATGGACCACATCTTCTTTATCCATTCATCCATTGAAGGGCATCTTGGTTCTTTCCACAGTTTGGTGACCATGGCCATTGCTGCTATGAACATTGGGGTACAGATGGCTTTTCTTTTCACTACATCTGTATCTTTGGGGTAAATACCCAGTAGTGCAATTGCAGGGTCATAGGGAAGCTCTATTTTTAATTTCTTGAGGAATCTCCACACTGTTTTCCAAAGTGGCTGCACCAACTTGCATTCCCACCGACAGTGTAAGAGTGTTCCCATTTCTCCACATCCTCTCCAATACTTGTTGTTTACTGTCTAGTTAATTTTGGCCATTCTAACTGGTATAAGGTGGTACATGGGGAGATGGAGAGGAGAAGGAAGCTGAGGGAAATTGGAGGGGGAGATGAACCATGAGAGACTATGGACTCTGAAAATCAATCTGAGGGTTTTGAAGGGGTGGGGGGTGGGAAGTTGGGCCAGCCTGGTGGTGGATATTTTGGAGGGCACATATTGCATGGAGCACTGGGTATGGTGCATAAACAATGAATTCTAGTACACTGAAAACTAATTTAAAAAAATAAAAAATTTTTTAAAAATGATGGGGAAAAAAATTCAATAAAATAATTTTAGCATAAAAAAAGTCAACCCTTTCTATAGCAATTGTCTTAAACTCAGAGCTACAGAACAATTTTCCAAGAGCAGTATTTGTTGTTGCCTGGGGTGAACAGCCGGCAGCATCCCACCCCTGATACGCCACCAAGAACAGGTTTTTAGTTGAGGCAGACTGATCTGAGTTGTGGTATGGTTAAGTTTCATCTCCAAAGGGCATCCTACTACAAGGGTAAAAGAAATCTTCAGCCTCTGTGCTGGATAACATTCTTGGTCTGCAGCAAAGTGACCCATCATCAACACTTCTTTTCTTTGAGGTGGGATAGCTATGAAGGAAAACTTGTGTGGTCCCTACAGACCAATCCTTTCAGACCAGAGGCAGTGTGCTTACAAGTGTGAAGTACGGTGTCTATTCAACCCAACCATCAGGTTCCCAGGTCTGTCACCGATCTATGATACAAATGTGGGCAAGTTACGGAATTTCGCCATGCAACGTATTCTTGTCTGTAAAGTTGGAATAATAATAGTACCTGCCTCAGAGATTTTGCAATGATTAAAAGAGACAATGCATTTAAAGTGCCTAAAACCGTATGGATAGCGCATTGGACTTCTAAAGTGCCTAAAACCGTGCCTGGTACATGGAACACTCTCTTTTGTATAATGGTCATTAAGGACAGGATAGAAATGTGCAAATCAATAAAGGCAGTTCCTTTAGAGGTTTGAGCAGGTGTCATAAAAGGTATTTCTTAGACTGATCTAATTCTAGTTTAAGTAAAAGCTGGATTTATCCCATTTGTGGTATTTTTAAAAAGTGCTACACCATCTGTACATCATTCTAAATGTTGACACTCAGTAGACTAGACTGAGTCTGAATTCACATGATAGGTACTTTTAATCATACAGGAAAATCTACAGAAGCAGCCCAATTTTAAGAGATGGCTCAGGTCTGAGGGAAGCTGGTTTTCTTTAAGGGCTTGAATTGCCCTCTAAGGGTGAATTCCCACCTCCCAAGTGCAGGCCCTTACAGGATTTGCATAATGGAAAATAGTTGATTTCCCTGACCTAGCAGTTCACCCCAACAACCAGTATTCCAATTATTTCCAACCTCTCCTTACTTCTGTTCAAGAACACATCACAATGAAGTTAACTAATACAGTTAAGAAATTGAAACTTTGTGTCAAAAGGGCTCCTTTGGTTTAGCTTCTTAATTCTAGCTCAGCTTTTAACAGCTTCCAGAATCTAGCTTCACTACCACTTTACCACATTCACTTTACTCATCCATTAAGGCAGTACCCATACTATAGCTGCGCATTCTTTCTACAGAGCTTGCCTTTCTTTTTACCTCTCAGACCTTTTTTCCTTAGTGCAGGGGAGAATTCTCTAACTGTGCCAGCATCAGATGAAGAAACTGAGGCTCGGAAGGTGGGGTGACTTATCTGGGTCGACATGTTTAGCTTGCTTGCTCCATGGCAGAACTGATCCTGGAATTCTAATTTCTAGTCTACGGATTTTATCCTGAAGAACCATTGCAATTAAGCTTCAGAATGCAGATTAGCTAATTTCCCTTCCTTCACACATTTTTCTATAACCTGCTTTTTACTTACCTCCCAATAAGCAAGAGACCTTAAAAACTCTTGGAAATGGGGCACCCGGGTGGCTCAGTCAGTTAAGCGCCCAACTCTCCATTTCGGCTTAGGTATGATCTCACAGTGGTGAGATGGAGCCCTGCCTCAGGCTCCACGCTCCTTGCAGACTCTGCTTGAGATTCTTTCTTTCTCTCCAACACCTGCTCTCTCCCCCCCCCCAATAAATAAATAAATCTTTAAACAAACAAAATCTCTTGGAAATAAGTTTCAGTGCAAGTCAAGTTGTGTGTTCGTGCACGCACACACACGTGCAGGTACCCACTAGGGGAGTCAGGGTAGAGAATAAAGCTAAGGGCAGTGTTTAATTGACAGAGGTAGTGTTGTTTAGAGTATTTGAGGATATAGCATTTCAGTAAGACTTTCCCTTCTGAGCAGTTTCTTCAGTCCACACACTTGCACACTGCATTGTTACCCTTTCATCACTTTTGGCCAGTGGATTGAAACAGTGATTTTTATCGCTTCTGACTGGCATTTTGAAGAAAAGCACTTTGTCTTCTCTCTTACCTGTTTGCATTGAACAGAGACAAGGATTGGAAATAATGTGTTCTCACTTCCACTTTAACTTTAAAATTAAAGGTGTGCCTTCCAGATTTCACAGTAACAGGCGATAAGAATGTAAATAAACATACTTCAGTGGAATTCTTACAGGCAGAGCATTGAGGTATAGTTCATACAAGGACGTGGTTGTTTTTATCTGACCTCTGTCAACTGACATAATTGAGTCTAACCAACTTATAGTGTTTAGATACCTAATATTAAATTTATAATTAAGTACTTTAATATTAAAAAATGAATATTACTATTCTTGACTGTTTAGGTGAAAATGTAATAGGAGGCATGCCGATAGAGAGAAGTTCTTCAGGAAACTTTCAGAGAACAAATCCTCTTTTTATGCAAATTTTCAAGAAACTGGTGAACTAAAATATGGTTCAGATTCTGTATGTCTGTATTTATTTCACTGATTAGACACATGTATATATAATAGTTAAAGAAAAAGTTCAAAGTAGAGCTGATTTATGTCACTGCTAGGCCCCAAATATAGAATTTTTAAAGATAAAAGTTAGGGTTAATGATTTTACTTGTATTAGTTTGGCAAAATGTAGAAAAATTTTGAGATAATATGGATATCAATTGTTTTTGTCTCACACACATTTATTTTCCTTCTGCTATCATTTCATTCAACTTAATTCTAGACACATTTAGAGTAGCTACTATGTACCATATTCCGTGCCAGATGCTCTGGATGATTCAAAATCAAATAGGATGCATTTAAAACTGGTAGCAAGATAGGCCCAGTACAACTAAATGTAATATTGTTTTTATACTGTTGCTATGAATGGAGTAAGCAAGTCTCTCTGGACAGAGAAAAGCTTCACAGAGAAATGGGATTTGCTGGTGGTAAAGCAGAGGAAGGTCATTGCAGGCAGACAGAGCAGTGGGGAGCCAAGGTACACCTCAGATGGCTTACACTGTGTGTAGGCTGAGAAGGAGATGAAGGGGAAGGTGGGTCACTACAGGGTGGGTGACTACAGGTCTTACCTCCATGTCAAAGGGTGCAGACTCTTCCAGGAGCAGCGGGGGAGAAATGACGATGATGATAATAATAGAATAGTGTTGAGTGCACAGAAGGAATGTCAATGGTGTTGATTCCTGACCTCCCCAAGTCTCCTGAGGAAGGAAATAGCAGGATTTAAGGTGCACTGAGGACTTGTCATGGAGGTTGGATTACTGGAGACAGTGTAGTTAAATGTTGAGTAGATTCTGTAGGGGATGCAAAAGGAAGCTGAACAGTAATGAGCAAAATGGTTGGTAAATAGCATCCCACTAAAGATGAAAAATCACACATTTGTCATATAGCCAATTAACACAGTTAATATATACTGCAGCAACATTCAATATCAAGGTGAAGGCAGTTGGGTTGATTTTATTGATAACTGATCATTTCACAAACACATGTTGTTTGATGTCTTCCCAGTCCCTCAAATGCCTTTAGTCACTCATCTTTCATCAAGATCTATGATGAAGGCCAAAAATGTGCTGGTGTGTCCTGAGGGGTGGGGGTAGAAATATTTTACCAAGAGGAGACATTACGCCTTTTTGACAAGAGACAAATGTTTCATTCAAATGCTGCATTTCGCATATTGGAAACCATAATGAATTCTTGTGCACCTCTCTGCCTAGTTCACAATGTCAAGCCCTGGCATTGAAACACCTCAGGCTTTCCTCACAAAATTAAATTTAATGTTAAACCCTCCAGTAGAATGGTGCATAAATCAAGCATTTGATTTGCATGGACTATAGCAAGCAGCTCTCTTCTGGATAAATATAAACCCAACTCTGAATATTATGTCAGGGACAGGAACAAAGCAATCTAGGACTTCCAATAAAAGTCTGGTACCAAGTGTAATTCATGCTGGTATTACACTGCTCTGTGTCAAGCCTGTTATTAAAACTCTTGTTTTAACCTCCTTTTTTCATTCCAAAAGAAAATGTTTTTCTTGACCTTCCTGTATTCAGAAAACCAGTGCACAGTCAAACCAGTACTATTTATAAACTGGTGTCTACTAGTGACAACCATGGACATATATTTTTTTTCTCCATCTACACTTACCCAACAGAGAGTACAGGAGGGGGTACATATGAGTAATCAGGTGGAAAGGAACGAAACAAAGGGCATGGAATAAAATACACCATGGGAGATTAGGTAACATGGGTAATCACTAATGTTTTTCCTCTGTCCGTGGTCCCAAGAGAATGAGAAGAACAGCTTCAGGGCAGACAAGTTTTAAAAATGATTGAATAGCCAAAGTTAATGCACATTCAGATGCAGAACATGCATCCAATTCAGGAAGAGTGAGTCTAAATATGCATCATTTGGTCTTGTTTCTGGCCTTCAGCATATGCGGAGTTATACATTTTCCTGACTCATATTTTCCCCATCTCAGGGTATCTGGACTATCTTTACTAAAAGTAAAATGACTGTGATCTGAAATTTAGGGAGGCTCTAAGAAGCATTTTCACAAATGCAAAATGAGTCCACTCTAAGTCCCTGAAGAACATAGATCACAGACTAGCACATATTCTACTCTCCATCAAGGCCCGTCATGTTTATTCTGGAATGCTATAGAGGTATTACAAACAGAGCTTGCTCCTAAAGCCAAGTGCATTTCCAAGAAGGCACAGCTGTCTAGAACACATAACTAGGTGAAGATGTGTGCCTGAGAGTCAAGCTGATGATTTGGTCTCTGCAGTGTAATTTCTCCCAGCTGTCCACAAACATCTGTTAGAATTTGGAATGTTTCAAGATCTGAATAGGTGAAAGCAGGTGTCTGAAAAAATAAATGTATGATGGTTTAAGGACAGTAAATTAGGATTCACCCACTTATTTGTGAAAGGAATACATCAATAAATATTTATTAAATAGATGCAGTATGCCAGTCACTGTGATAGCTGTTGTGAGGGGATGCAAAAATGAAATAGTCTTAGATTCTACTTTCAAGGAATTTATAGAAACATTTAAAAGAGCATATGAGATATATGGAACTATTGTACAAGGTAAAAGGGTCATAAGATATATAGATACAGTTCTACGTGGCATGAGAAGGATACATTATTTTTAATTGGAAGAAATTAGGGAAAGCTAAGCAGGCAGGACTTTGGCCATTGCAAAATAAATAGGGGCAGGAAAGGGAAATCCAGTGTGGGGGTGGCAGGGTGAGCATGGTTAAACACTTGGAAAGGGGAAATTTCATACAGAGACCATGAGTAATGAATAGTGACTAGTTTCATCTTACTGAACTAGTGAGTGAATGAAGACAAGCAGAGGGAAATGATTGGAGAAGGTGGATAGGATGGGCCTGGCCACTGAACACAGGACTAAGCAGTTTAGACTTTCAAAATTAAGCAATATGGAGCCATTAAAGATTTTTGAGCAAGGAAATGACATGATCTAATCTATGCTTTAGGAAGATTAATGTAATCAAAGCATGTAAAGTAGATTAAGGAGCAGAAAGAGTGGTATTAAGGAGTCCAGTTGGCCCTGGAGAAGAGTATTAAAGGCCTAAACCAGGACAGGAACAGTGGGAGTAGACTAGAAGGAACAGGATATTATACAAGTAGAATCCACAAGACTTGGCAGATTGGTGAGCAAGAGGAGAAAGTTGATGGGGTTCAGATCAAGGTACCCCCAAATACGACACTTGACCATATTGAATATTTAAGCTGACAGAGTTTGACAAAACAGAGAAAGTCACAGTGACCTTTTCACCTTTCTCATCAAATAGTCCATAAGACCTTTATGTGAGTTGTGTCTTCCCTAAACCTGAGGAAAGTTGCATCCTTATCTCTGAGGACAAGGGACCACCAAGAAAAATCTGAACAAACAGGCCTTGCTAAGTTTCCCTGATTACTACCATCATCACCCCATACTCCTTAACCTATTATATTCTTCCACTTTTCACCAAACTCAGCATTGAATAACTCAGGTTTGTCTCTTCGGGGGTCTTCATTTTTTTGTGAAGGCTCCCATGCTACATAAAATTTATATTAAATACATTTATATGCAGTTCTCCTGTTAATCTGTCTTTGTCAAGTGTAATTTTTAGACCTACCCAGGGACCTATAATGGTTGAGGAAAACTTGCTGAGGTTTTGACTGGGTGAGTAGAAAAATCATAGGCATTAATAATAAAAACTCAAAAACTCAACATTATTTTTTCCTTTATCTTAAAAAGATCAATGCTTTCATAAAACAGAATGGAATGTAGCTGCTTCATATCTCTTACCTGAGCTCAAAATGTTACTTAAAGCACCTGTAATTGTAGGCTACCCATTTCACATAGTAATTTGGGAAGAGTTGAATGACTTCTTCTGAGTTGAGAGAAAGAAGAGAAGTAAAGTGTTTCTAAATGGTTTCTGTGGTTATAAAATCAGCATAAACGTTTCTGGCACTTATCATTCTGATTATTCCACTAATATTTTTATAAATCATTATAGAGAGCCAGAGTTTAGCATGTCCCAAATAGAGAAAATGGATAATTTCAGGTACATTGACCTTGTTGATCATGATTTAAAGATTCGTATTGGAATAGAACAGCATCTAGTCCAATCCAAGTTTATTTTGAAAGTACAGTCAGTCCACTTCATGGATAAGGTGTTTTCTAATTGACTGAAACACCAAGCAGGCTGATCTCTAAGCCAGCCTGTCAATACTCATACAGAGAAAACCAGTGCGTGGCCCCCTCCCACACCAGCTCTCAGGCCAAGTGATTAACTGTGCATCGGTCATTTAGCGTAATAAATGTGAAGTCAGAGCAATTGAGTGTTGCCACAGAACTCCTGCCATGGAAATAAATGCCCTCCCACCTTGGCATGCTTAGAGCAGACACAAAGAATTTGCTTTGAGAGTGTTAGGGAGCAACAAGCACCCTTTTCGTTTTTGAAATAGAGTCTCATGTAGTTAATTCTACCTGTCAGGCAATGTGGAATGTGCTGCCTATTATCACTGCCTTCTGAATTTGAAATAAGTCTATTTTAATGGAAAACAAGAAGTGATTCCTTAGTGTGCTTAAGATGTCATTTTCTAACATTTGACATACATGAGCTCTAAAGAGTGTTATTTCTAGTTTGGGAGAAATGGTAGGAACTCTAGAAATAGGGACCATGGAAAGAATGAAGACTCCATTTTGAACATTTCTTCTCTGCTCTTAGAAATCAGAGAAAGAAATCAGAGAAAGAAACTGTAGTTGGCAGTCTATTTATTGCCAAATAAGTACCACAGATGCCCTTGTTCTTTCTTAAGATCCCTCAGCTTGTTAAGGAAATGAGCTATATTTCATTTGTCTGCCAAGTTTCTGATTTTGTAAATTTATTAAACCAATGAAATAGCTAGTATAATCTGGTTGTTAATTCTAGCTAATGCCTCTGCCTAGATTATTTGATCTAGGTTATTGCTACTGTAAAAGAGACATGGTTTCCAATAAAATGAAGCAACTGTTTGATCAAATTAGGTGAAAATCATTTGGGGCAGGGCATATTGAAATCCATGTCCTCCCATCTCCACTTGCCAGCTCCAGAAATCTGCCTCTGACCTGCAATAAATAGTTGTGGTTCTTGAGCTATTTAAGCCTGATTAAGGTATTTGTTATGCATTTGACAGTACACAATAGTGCACGATGTCAATTCTCAACTGTCATCATCATGATTAAAAAGGGTAGAAGAGAGTGACCTCTATGGGGGATGAGTTGTAATAAAGAATAAGGCTGCTATGAACCTGTAATCCAATCAGAGTTCAGGCAAAGTGGGGAGAAAAAAAAAAAAAAAAAAAAGCCCTAGCAAGATCTAACCAAAAAAGTTGCTAGGCAAATGACACTAGATTCTACTTTCTAACAAAAAGTACTTTCTGTCATCTGGCTATACCATATCTTCAGTTGTTAGGGAATGCTGTTATGAATACAAATGAGAAGAATGCAATTTACTTGAGAGAAGCACCCCACATGACCTCCTTGTTCTCAAGGTTGGCTTATTGGAAGTTTCCTAATTTGAAAAATAATTTAAGTTGAGGGAGGCAGTCCAGTCAAAATTCAAGCAAAGAGAAGACTTCAACATGAGAGGAAATGCCTAAACTATAGTGCAGCTGGGTTACAAAATCTTATAGGCTTTTTTTTTTTTTTTTAAACAGGCCTGACAAGTGTTCATTGGCTCAGTCCTAACAAGGAGCCAAAAGAAGGCAATTAAAGCCAAGCTATGGTCCTGAGAGCCTGAGCATCAGTGTGACATCAGACATCCTGTCTGGCCCACTTATTCATGGAATTGTCAGAGAAACTCCCTCTGCTGAAGCCCACATTTTAACAACGGTGAGTCAAATGATAATAGCAAAGGACACCTGCAATTAAAAGATTATCCACGGTCGCCAAACTCTGGAAAGAACCAAGATGCCCTTCAATGGATGAATGGATAAGGAAGATGTGGTCCATATACACTATGGAGTATTATGCCTCCATCAGAAAGGATGAATACCCAACTTTTGTATCAACATGGATGGGACTGGAAGAGATTATGCTGAGTGAAGTAAGTCAAGCAGAGAGAGTCAATTATCATATGGTTTCACTTATTTGTGAAGCATAAGAAATAACATGGAGGACATGGGGAGATGGAGAGGAGAAGGGAGTTGAGGGAAATTGGAGGAGGAGATGAACCATGAGAGACTATGGACTCTGAAAAACAATCTGAGGGGTTTGAAGGGGCGGGGGGGTGGGAGGTAGGGGGAGCCTGGTGGTGAGTATTATGGAGGGCACGTATTGCATGGAGCACTGGTTATGGTGCATAAATAATGAATTCTGTTACACTGAAAAGAAATTAAATTAAAAAAAAGAAATTAAAAAAAAAAAAAGATCATTCATATCCTTTATTCAGAATCTACCATGACCAGGCTCTATGTTAGACCCTTGGCATGGATGATCTCTTTTACTGCTAACATCAACAACTGAGGTTGATCTTATTATTACCTCTATATTACAGAAGAGGAAAAAGGTTAAGTCATATGTGTTGGCTAATATGTGGAGGATTTGGGCATCAAGCTCCAGCAATCTTTCATTCCTGTGTTCTCAACAGTTAATGCTATAATGTAAATCACGTAGATAGACTTAAAAAATTGATTCTTGTTTTTTCATTGTGAGAGATACTTTTTTTTTTACTTGAGATTACTAAAGTTAATCTGCTTATAAAATAATTATTATCTATTCATTTAAAAAGTATTAAGGAGCACCTGGTTGGCTCAGTTGTTTGGGCGGCTGACTCTTGATTAAGCTCAGGTCATGATCTCAAGGTTGTGAGTTAGAGACCTGAGAGGGGCTCTGTGCTCAGCATGAAGCCTACTTGAGACTTTCATTCTTCTTTTCCCTCTACCCCTCTCCTTGCTCACATGTTCTCACTCTTTCTAAAAATGAATGAATGAACGAACGAATGAATGAATGAATGACTAAACAAACAAACAAATAAATAAATAAATAAAATCTTTTTAAATAAAAAGTATATATTAAGCTTCTGCTATGTGCCTGGTACTGTTGATGTTAAGGAGATAAAGGATAAAATGTGTACCCCCAACTTTTCAAAGTGCTCTCTATGTCTACTGGGCTAATTTAAACTAAGATATAACAATATTCATGTATCTATCTTTTTGTCATAATCATGGTCTTCATGGTCATCATATTGATAATACCCAACATTTATAGGTTGATCATAATAAAACATTTTCAAATACATTATTTCATCTGCATCTTATCATCCCTTATGAGGTGGATAGGGCCAATCTTTTACCCCTCCTTTATGATCGAGGTTGCTGATACTCAAAAGGTGGAATTCCCCTCACTTGTGTATCCTGGGTTCCATTCTCCTGAATGAGATCCAGGCCACTGCAATGATGTCTGCAAAGGTCTCTCCCATTTTGTTTCTGATACTACATATGAAGAGATGTACGAATTTTGCCTTACACAAGTTGTAGTCTTTGCCTTAGAGAACTTTTATTGCATTTATTTCTTCCAGACAGACCTGACAGAAGTCTGTCTCTTAACTGTGGTTAGCCCCAATAACAGGCCCATTTCCACTCATGATTCTGGCTGCCTCCTGAACTGCAGTGTGAGCAAATGAGATAAGTACAAAATATTCCTACACCACTGGCTCCATGCTCTCCTCATATTCAATCATAAAGACTAATGAATCAGAGATGATTGCGGTGGTAAAAATCCAAATGCAGATTTTTGCTGTTCTTACTAATGAGAAAAAAATATAGTAGACCATTGGCCTAAAGGCTCCAGATGCGACTCCTTTGTAACTTAGAGTGCATTAAAAAAGCTTCAGTCAGCAAGATAAGTTAATTTTTTTATGACCTTTATAAACTCTTTTAGCCTGTATCTCAGGAGCTTCTCTTAAAGATTAAATTTTTAAAAATCCTTTTAGCTCAGGCTGACAGTCTTTTTTGCTTCAAAGGCCACATCCAAAATCTATAAAGAAATTCTGTTCATGACAATTATTGTCAAAATAATGATTAGGTAACATGTCATTTTTAGTTTTTACCGTTCTTGTCTCTGCAATGGTAATCCAATAGAGCTCACTTCTTAATGTATAAGTTGCGTAAAGGATGCCTCATTCCCAGTTGACTTTGCCTACATTTGCAAATTCTTGAAAAAGCAAATTGAATTGTCACTAGCAGCATCTCTTTCACATGACAATTGGGTTAAAATGGGATTGTGGGGCACAGATACCAAGATTTCATTTAAAAACAACAACAACAACAACAACCTTGGGGTGCTTGAGTGGCTCAGTGGGTTAAGCCTCTGCCTTTGGGTTGTCATGATCTCAGGGTCCTGGGATCGAACCCCACATTGGGCTCTCTGCTCAGCAGGGAGCATGCTTCCCCCACCACCGCCTCTCTCTCTGCCTGCCTCTCTGCCTACTTATGATCTCCGTCTGTCAAATAAATAAATAAAATCTTTAAAAAAAAACCCACTTCACCATAAGAACTGTAAAGTTGTGTTAATATACCCTTGAATCGATGGGCTTCAGTAGACCTTATGTACGGTTACCCAAAGGTAATGGGTGTTGTTTTGCAAGGGAAGAATTTTGGTTGATTGTGAAGGCTCTTCATTAATGGCACCACATATTTAATTGACTGCATGAAATACATAGTTTCTTCTGAACTTTTTAGTCGAAAGGTTTCAGTTTCTTTTAAACACTGTGTTTTTAACTGGCTTGATTGGTAACTCCAAGAGTCATCATCACAGGCATCTGTCACTACTTCTATTATATCCAACCTACTGACCCAGAAAATCTGTGGTTGACACAATTGATTTATCAGTAAGATTCATTCAGCATTTATTTTATTTTTGACATCCACCTATAAGGCCCCACAAAAACTCAGTTCCTACATCTCTGTGTCAGAGAAATATAGCTCTTTATGAAAGGTGTGTATCTTGAGCTAAGGGGCTGAAACAAAGCATGAATGTTACTTAGAATGATTCACTGATATAATTGGATTTATTAAGATATATATGAGCTTTGAAGACTAAGCCATTAAGGACATGGTGTCAGTCTCATGAGACTCTTTGGAAATAACAACAACAACAGCAGCAGAAGCAAATAATAATAATTAATAATAAAATAAAAAGAAAAGTCTCGAGTTACAGGACTTCTTATTGCACTACCAAACTTTCCTTGAGATCAAATCTTAACCTTTGCCCCATGTTCCTTTCTCTCCCTCCTTTTGGAGTCCCTTCTCCTTGGTCCCAGAAAGCATCTTGGTTTCCAACTAAGATACACAAATTGCATGCTTTAAATGGGTTCTTGACAGTTATCTATTACTTTCCATCTATTATCTTTGTGCTACTTAATTATATAGAAAGGTTACATGATTTTTTTTCAAAGCATATAGATAATTAAGTGCCGGATTCAGAATTCAAACTCAATTGTTTATCTTATAAATAAATCGACATCTTCTTCCGTGCTCTAAAATCTAATGATCTGGCTTGATCATGCATCATCCTATAAATTTTGCTAAGAAATGAGCAATGGGAAGGAACATGGAGGTCTGTATAAAATTGCAGTAGTGGTCTTTGCTTAGTGAATTCACTTATCTAAGCAGATTAAATTATTTCCCTTTTTATCTCATCAGATGAGACTTTCAGCTTGCATTGAGTCTCAGGCCTAGTCAGATCTACTTCCTATTTAAGACTTTTCATTTTTTTCTAGTAATTTCAATGTTTCATTTTCATTTTCAGTAACTTAATGGTAATATGCAGGGACCATATTTTCTAAAAAAGTCTTTTTGGTTTGACATAGAACAATGTAAAGTGTTTTATTAATCAGATACATGACTGGACAGAAAGGTCTTCAAATGAATATCATTTGTCAATTTCTTCTGATTCCACTAAATATTGCTTCTTCTCTGTAACAAAAAAATGAGTGAGTGAAATGATTTTGGAGAGGAAGCAGCATCAGTTGGCTCTATCAAAGATGAAACACTTCCAGGGATCTTGGGGCTGACTTTTACTAAAGTGCCACCATGAAAGATCTGAAGATCATTATTTACTCGAAATAAAGGAACAAGGCAGAAATCGATTACTACGACACTAGATTTATGTTTCCTTTGCTCTCTATATACATCTCTATTTGTCCTAACTTCACAGGGAAGATATTTAATACATAATGGAAGGAGTCTGTTGCTTTTGATTTATTTTTTGTTTATTATTTTTGGCATTCCATGAAGAAATTCTGGAAATCAATACTGTGTGTGTGTGTGTGTGTGTGTGTGTGTGTGTGTATGTGTGTGCGTGTCTGAGTATTCTGGGCACAGTGTAGATTGAAAGGTTCAGGAGGGATAAGGAAACTTCTTCTACTTGCAGAGTGCTCTTGTAACAAGCAAATAATATGCACTCACGCAAGGGAGCTACTTTTCTTTCTTTGTATGTCTTATGTGACATTATGAACACAGATATAAAGGCTAATTTAGCCATAATAACAACAAGAAAATGCTTTGTAGAATTTACATTTATAGACTATCTCCTCCTCTAGAGCTCATGAAGGGACTCTGACTAATCCTCGCTAACTCTCTCTTAGCAAATTATTAGAAAATTAGGATATATCTTAGGTCTATGAAGGCACACATACAGAAATGTTATGAAATTTTAAGTTTATTTTGGGTGAATAAGAGGTTGGCTGGTAATGCATATAAGGTAATATGGGCCGGGTCTTTAAATACTTTAAAATTAAGCATTTGGACTTGAAAAAGGCAGGTAGAGAGTCAATCAGCACTAATTCATTAAGACCATGTAAACAGGAAGTAATATGTAAAGGAAGGGATGTATTTTCTGCTCTATGACTTATGATAGCTGAATAGAAATCTAGGACAGAATAGTTGTAAAAATAGAAATAAGACTGTTCAGTGTTATATAATGGTAAAAGAGAGTAGACAGGTGGAGCTGGAATACTTTTAGGAACCTTTGAAAAACCCAATGAAAAAAAATATATATGAACTGGATTGTTGCTTTTTGAAATTACTGGAGTGACATGGTTGAAAGAGCACAGATTAAGGTCCCACCTGTATAGAGTAACTCCCGAGAAGTAGTTGGGTCAAGTATTGATACTGAAATTTTACAAATGAGAAAGCAAGTTCAGAGAAGCCATTTAACAGGATTAATGGAGACATGAAATACAGACTTGGGGAATTTGTAATCAGGAGCAGCAAGTAGGTTCTTTTCGGATTTTTTGAATATTAGATATAAAAGAACAAGCTCTTTAATGCAACTCAAACCCAGAACCTCCCATGTGATAGCAAGTATGAGAAGTGAAAGAATTTTAGGCCCAGAGTGGCTGCTTACCAAATGGTTCTGACTTAACCTTGAGTTTTACCTTCTAATGGAGTTGACCTGACTTATAGAGACAACTTGACCTTGTCATGGATTTTCTTGAATGGAACCTCTCTGCCTCCTCTGGGCCAAAAGCGCCAGTAAATTTGCAACCCAAGCATAAACAAACTCTTATTCTTGGTTACCTCTAACCAAGATGAGAATGTCTTGGTTTTAAAAATGAGGGTAACTAAATACTAAAGACAAAAGGAAAATAAAGAGAATTTAGAATGTTGATGCTAAAAAGAAAGGGTTTTTATCCCATCATTCCTGTCTTGTTCCCAAGTTGTAGATTTTGCTTCAATATATACTTTGTCTTCTAAGACAACTACCTCTAGTCATAGAGGGCTTGTGCATCTTCACTTAAAATTTTCCTGACATCTTGTTTTTCTAGCTACTAACTTATTTTTACCTGGCAGATCCCATTGTGATTTCCATACCCCAAGAACTGGTTCTTGGTAACACATTTTTTTTTTCTCGTCCAAAGTCCAGAAAAAAAATTTCAAACTGACTCTTCCCCCTGGAATTCTGGTTTCTTTTCTGGGAAACTTGCCTCACTCATGGCTGGTTATTAGGACTATTGACCTAGTAATTGACCCTCTATCCTCAAAGTGTGATTATTCTATAACAATACACTAGACAATAAAGTTAACATAAACAATAACAGGAGAATACTTTTTTTTTTTTTTCCACAAGGTGCCAGTGTGCTAGATATAGAAGTCCAAAGAAAACCAGAAATATGTATTTGGAATTCAGGAAAAGAAATTACATATTTGGGATCTGTCAACATATGAGTCAAAGTGATTGGCATGGTTAAGATTTCCCTAGGAGAGTATTAGTAATAAAATTGAGGCAGAGGACAAAATCTTAAGAAAAAGGCATAGTAACAGTAAAGGGACTTAAAGAAGAAGACCAAGAAAGCAGTGTTGGAGCAAGTAGCAGTGTTACAGAAATAGCATGCACTAAATACCACATTGGGTCAGGCAAGGTCAGGATAAAAAATATCCACTGGGTTGGCCTCAGGAGGTAACTGATAATCCTTGTATGAAACAGTTTCCAAGGCTAAATATTTGTAAGTTTGACTGGGTGTTCTTAAAAGAGGGCAGCTTTTTGCACTTGTAACTTTCTTTACCAAAGTGACTCCTTTGAAAGTCAATCAACTTTTCAGCTAAGATATTCCCAATCCAACTTTTCCAACATTCCTCCAAAGTTAGTACACTTTTGGAGAGGGGTGGTGAAATCATGTTCTCCTTATTAAGAGTGAAGGGAAGGATTAGGTAAGGAAGGTTGATATGCTTTATGTTGGGAACTATAACAAAAACCTTCACTGAATTTTGAAAACCTTGCCTACTAAAATTGAAGAGGCTTGAGGAGAAAAAGTTTGGAATATGCATGTGGTACTCCATGGAGGATTTATCAGTTTAGCCCCGCCCTCCAATTGCTTCAGTAGGCATGCACTCCTCTGTAGTTGGTCATTTCTCCCTCCCAAAGCTTCCAGGTTTCTGGCTAAACTGTTTGTTTCATTACCCATCAGTCCCTGAAGTTTAGTTCCATACCTAGAGATACTCTCCACATGTTGTATTTTTGTTATGAATATTATTTTAAAATGCTAGCCACAAAATACTGAGTATTTGTTCTGTGTTATACACAGTGATAAGTACATTACATAGCTTATTTTATTTGACACTCACACACACAAAAACAACTACCTCTGGGAAGTGTTATCCCATATTATGCATCAGAAAACTGAGACTCCAGCTTACACAGCCACTAGAAGAATAAGGGCTCAGATCTGGGCATCTCTGGCGTCATGTATTCTTGCTCTTAAGGAGTGTTTCTATTACTTCTTAGTTATTTGTATGATCAGCTGTTAATACATCATTCCCTACACTTTCAAGTTGTGATGCTTGAAATTACCTTGTGATTACCTTCAAATCTGGTGGAATCATAAATTCAGGTATAAGTAATTGCAATTTGTTCATAAACTGTGCATGTATCTCCATTAATCTTAATAAATAATTGAGTTGCTTATTAAACAATCTTAGATACCTTATTACTTTTGGAAATGTCAAGCTAAGAGTAATAGAACATTATATGATATATTAAAACATGCTGGAAGTCAAATTCCAATTTCAAAACAACACATCTTTTAAGGAACAAAATTACTAGTATTTTCCTCAGCAAATAAGAAATTCTAAATTCCTTCTATTGTTATTTATATTATAATGTATATGATTCTCTTCAATAAAAAGTTTTTTTTTAAAGCTTTTATTTACTTATTTGAGAGAGAGTGAGAGAGAGAAAGCACAAGAGTGGGGAGGGTCAGAGGGAGAAGCAGACTCCCCACTAAGCAGGGAGCCCAGCGTCTATCGTGGGATTCCAGGATCGTATCCTGAGCCAAGGGCAGATCCCTAACTGACTGAGCCACCCAGGTGCCCTCCAATAAAAAGATTAAAAAGAAACAAACAAACAAATACACTTTAATATACAATGAAATATATTGGTTGTACCCCTTACCCCATTTTTAGTACTAAAGTAGCTCAGTTGTATATATAATAAGATCCCATCATTTTCATGTCTGTGATTTAGATTTTCAGTGAGAGAAGTTAAAAGGTTTTAGGGAACAGTGGTAAGTTAAATAAATCCAAGTCATGAAAATGAGGAATTTTTGAATTTAGTGACTTAAAAATATGCCCCTCATGGTTTTGAGAGATAAGGGTGTATTTGTTGGAAAAATAGGACTTCATAGGCCAAATGCCTAACTCACAGCTAAAGCCTCAGTAGGGAAAGAAAGAAAGAAAGAAAGAAAGAAAGAAAGAAAGAAAGAAAGAAAGAAAGAAGGAAGGAAGGAAGGAAGGAAGGAAGGAAGGAAGGAAGGAAGGAAGGAAAGAAAGAAAGAAAGAAAGAAAGAAAGAAAGAAAGAATCTCCTAAAGCAGAATGTTGACCAGGGTCCTGCTAAATAAACAAACATACACGTGCAGACCTTCCACCATCTTCTGCACGGTGTTAAGGTCCATCTATTGGGAGTGCATTAGTTCTTCCTTGAATCATGCAATCATAGTGTTGAAATATGCATTAAAAGAGCCTTATATATCTTAGTCACACACAATAAGAGACAAGTTGCCCTGCCTTTATACAGAATCAGTAGACATTGTCTTCTGAATAAAGATCAGGGCCTTCCAGGACATAAAATTTTCGACACTGCATTCACTTTCTTCATATCATTCTTCATCAAATCCCTGCACCTCCAACTAAAATTATAGCTATTTCTCAGTCTACAGTACAATTACTCTCTTGAAAATCTCTATTCAGGTCGGTGGCATATCAGCAACAGTTGGGTACTGAACCCTCCAAACCTCTGAAACTCACCACAAGCAGACAAGTAGCAATGCCCAAGTTCCCTTGTAGAGTATGCTGATGGTTATCAGAGGGTTGAAATAAAAGCATTGCACAGGGCCAATGTGTATCAGCCAATGTGTGGATAGTTGCTTTTTTATTCTGCGAGGCTGGTACCCTGCTGCTTGTCAAGCTCCCAGTAGATGTGCACAAACTGGTCAGGTTGTCTGTTCTTTTCCAGTTGTAGGCATGATGTGGGATGTTTTCAGGCCATACAAGCTCTGAAAACATTAGAAATGGGCTCCAACATTTATCAATAACACTTTATAGCTGATATATAGCTTTCTAGAAAAGAGTAGGAATCCACTGAAGCTTAACAATGCTGCTCCCACAAACATTTGCTCCAGGACTGGGATCAATGTCATCAGTGAAATTTATGGGAGCACCATGTAACCCTCTGAGATGCAGTGGCATTCTCTGCAACCTTTCTTGGATTCCATCAATTATAGTCTAATAAGGCTTTTCCTGCCATAGGAAAAGGCTTTCATCCCTTCACTCCCTCTTTCTGTATATATAAAAACAGCTGTTTCTTTATCCTAAGTGTGGCCTCCTCAGAGAGAGGTCCCTAGTGTCTTCCTCAATCTACTTATTTGGGTTCTGGTAAATCTCTGATTTCCCACACTGGGTCTGTTTGCTCAAGTGAACCTAAAGGGCTCTTGAGATCTGTCTGAGATAAAAACAAACAATAAAAACAAACAAATAAAAAACAAAACCAAAAAACCTGTGTGTAAAACATTCTATATTTCCTGCATGTTGAAAACCCATAAAATGGACCTATGTGACTGAACAGTATAGCAGCAAAACATGTCTATGGAAACAATCCAAGGCTCTGTAGGAAAGGAGTAGACTGTGGTATGCTGGATATGGATTTGCTTGAAGTTGTCAACCTCCTCAACAGGGGTGGGGGTGAGGGGCAGAACTGTGGGTCTTCAGACCTTTACTTCTTCCTCAGATCAATTCTAGTTCATCTTGATGGTGTCCTCAAAGTTGACTTCAGTATGTACTTAACTTATGAAAGGCTGTCTCTTTGAGAGGTAGGTCTGTGGCTTACTCTTGGAGAGTAACTAAAACCAACTTCCTCAAAAGAACACTCAGTCATTAACAGAAAATAGCTTTCACTTCCATGATGCACACATATGCTGACACATATTCACATTTATACATGCATTTGTCCTTATACTTAATATCTACACATGTACATGTGCACGTATTTCCATGAATTTTAGGAAAGATGCTATATGAATGTTATGTTTTAGGAATAATACATCATTATTTGTCATGCTTTTTCTCTGGATGAATAATGCTTTATTTTCCTAATGTGATAATTACAGCCTTAGCTCAGTAATGGGCTGAAGACAGAAGCCAGGCTTCCTTTTAAGACTTAAGTCACATGTTTGATACAAAAAAGAAGTCTTACACTAATACAAAGCAGACTTCTGAGGTAAAGTCTGGTTAGAAAGAAAACCAAGATGGGAAGAAATGGGAAGCTATCATTTTATCAAGGCACCATCTGGCCTTTACTATTCTTAAGTATTCTGAGTGACCTAGAGTGATTCTACCGTGGCTCAGTCTTCTAATTTTACTACTAATAGTTTCAGTGTCAAATTTAAGACCATAAAGCCCTTATTAAATGACATCAGGGTGAAGACAGGTGAGCCAGCCTAAGTACCTGATTAGTTTCCTGGGGCTGCCATCACAAATTGCCACAAATTACATGGCTTAAAACAACAAAAATTCATTGTCTCTGGAGGACAGAAGAAAAATATCAAGGTGTCAACAGGGCCACACTCTTCCTGAAGGCTCTATGGGAGAATATGATCCATGTCTTTCTCTCAGCTCTGGTATTGCCCACAATTTTTGGTGTTCCTTGGCTTATAGACCCATCACTCCAATCTCAGCCTCAGTCATTACATGGTGCTCATTCTTTGTCTTTTTATGTTTTCTCCTCTTCTTTTAAGGACACCAGTCAGATTGAATTGAGGGCTCTCGCCATTCCAGTATAACCTCATCTTAATTAAATCTTCCAGAAATTATTTTTAAATAAGGTCACAATCTCAGGTTCCAGGAAAGGCATAAATTTGGAGGAAGATGCCATCTAACCCAGTACAGTACCTAGGAGGGTGTTATGGCCCTTCATTGAAACACTCCTTAATACATCAAATTAATATATTAACTTGTTGCTATATAGAAGAAAATGGACAAGGTGAGTATTGGCAGGGAGAACAAAGATGGGGAAATAAAAAAATGTCCAGAGCAGTGGTGTTCAATGCAGTAGTCACTAGCCCCCTGTGACTATTTAAATTTGAATGAATTAAAATGAAATAAAATTAAAAATTCAGTGTTTCAGTATCACTTGATAGTCACATGTGGGTAATGGATAGTCTGTCAGATAGTGCAGAAATAGAACATTTCCAACCTTGCACAAAGTCCTTTTAGACAGTGCTGGTCTAGAACACATCAAGAGTAGAAGCTGCGGTAGAGGTTCTCAGGAAAGGTAAAGATGAAAGAGAGTGAAGTGGAGTAATGTTGCAGCAGGCAAGGGGAGTAAAAGGAAGCAGGAGGTGAAGGCAAATAATATTATTATATGTTACTATTTCATATTATTATAATATTATTATGGTGCTTTCCAGCACAGCCCAACTACTGGATGTGGCTCTCATCTCTTGACCCCTACATTTTGTCTTAGAGAGAGGAGGTACTCACTAAATAGTTTTTGAACCATTGAAGGAAAAGATGAATACTTCAGCCAGGATGGAATGTCGTTCAGACTGGCAGTGCTGTTGACAGAAAGGTAGGATTTCCATGAAGGCTTCTAGGAGACAGTGCTGGCAGTATTAGTGAATCTCCGCACACTGACCTTCACTTAAAGCCAGAAGACACTTGCTTCTCATGCCTTACTCCTTTACCAACACCATCTGGACTCTGTCTTGAGTTATCGGGTTCCCCAGGAGCATAAACAGCTGCTTTCTTTCTCAAGGAAGGATAGAGTGGCATTGTATTACTTGCGCCCTTTGCACTTGTGCTGGTTCAGCAATTTCCTTGTCGACTGCCATTACAGTGCCCTCATACAAAGCCACCAGCTACTACTTTGCATGTCCAAAGCCCTGTGGCAAATCCCTTCCTGACAATTTTTCCTTTCCCTACAAGATGGGAAGAACAATTTGCAATTGGGTTTGAAAGGGATAGGTAAGGTACCTGGTCTCAGGGGCTTTGAGAGCCTCCTGTTGCCATGCCCACTGACTGGAGGGCTGACACAGCTCATTTCCCAGGGCTGGATTTACTGTGATCCCCTGTCACAGCTCTGTGATGAGGGAGGAGGAAAGGGAATTTTTATCAGTGCAATGAATCCTTGTCGTAGCTCCTTGAAGTGACCCTCCAACACACACACACACACACGCACACACATATGCACACACATACACACACACACACAGTCACATGTGTTGATCCATCCCTAACTATTGTCATCAATATAGACAACAGTTTTTCTATATGTCCCAAGGAAAATTTGGAAGATGGCCCCATAAGTTCCCCTATTTATTTCTCTTAGCTCAATTTTGATTGTTTTAGACACATAGAAGAAGGAATACTTCTATTCAATACCATGACAGAAGCATGTGATAGAATAAGCCAATGGTCATATTCTAAATAAATAAGTCCCTAGAATGTTAACTTCTGAAAATGTGTTGGGCTGTACTTTTTTACTTATTTGAATCCAAGGAACTGCCATGGAATGATATGGTGGATACACTAAATAATGAGTAGCATTGCATATTTATCGAATAACCTATCTGAATTCCAAAAGGTAACAAAAGACTTCTGATTTTCTCTTTTGGATAGTAAAACAAATTAAATCCAAAGCATTCCAAATTACATTGACTAAAAAGAGATTAATGGTTACCTGGTGTCAGAGGTGACATTGGGGTTAGGATTGACTGCACAGGGGTAGCATGAAGGGTAAAGGAACTGTTCTGTGCCTTGGTTGTGGTAGTGTCTGCATGAGTATATGTAATTACCAAAAATCATCAAACTGTAATACTTAATATGAATGATTTTATTATAAGTTAATATCTTAATTAAAAAGTTAATATTGATATTCAAAATTTGAATTGCAATATCTAAGATGAGTTAAAAAATGAAGACTTTGGAAAACTGATTACCATAGAGGATGTTTTAAAAACACCTATAAGTAGATAAGAGTTTTCCTTATGAAGTATTGTTTAGGTGAATCCAATACTATATATGGATGGTGGAATTATTAATCTTTTCTAGGCACTCAGAAATATACTCCTCTTAGGTCCTTTGCAATTAGCTGGGACTTCTTATAACAGGTTCACTCCAGGGAACTGTTAGTAGAATTGACATGTTCACAGGAAAAAGTCCCTGCACGACCCTCTAGCTTTCTTTGTTTCTGCCTCAGCAATACAGGAAGTGACATGTCAAGATGGCAGTGTCACAAGAAGGTGGAGCTGCTCTCAGTCAAGGATACTCTGTGACTACTTAGTGTGGAACCCCTTTGCCAAACTGCTTTAGACATGTATACAAGCAAAAACAGAACTTTTGTTGTGTTAAGCTACTAGGTTGGGGGCTTATTTGTTACTACAGTATAACATAGCTTGGGCTGACTAATATAATATATTGCCATCATTTCAAAACCCTCAGAGTTTAATGGCCATTGACCCATTGAAATGTTGCCTCACTGGAGATTATGGATTTTGATAAACACACTATTCCAGTAGGCATGGTTGATAAAAGAGGAACTCAGGTGATGAATTTCTGCTTGGTAATTCACACTGGAGAAGAGAGAGACTGGGCAATAGTAACCTGAATGTTATGAATGAATTCCTATTATATTCTTACTACCTGGGTCCTCTGGGATATGGTGAGGTTACCTACTGACAGCTTCAGAGACATAATTCACTTGAGGATCCTTGAATTCCAGATTAAAATATAAAACTAAGAGTGCTCCCTTAATAACACAGAATATAAAACAGCTGAGAATTTATCTACTGACCTAGGATTCAAGTTGACACCTGATTGTTTATCCTTTTTTTTGCACTCTGTGTGTTCTACAAATTGTACATTTACCACTACTTTGTTATCTTTTGCCATTTTACTTTATATCTTTTATAGACAGGGTCCAGTTTCTTATTAAGAAAATGAATTCTTGGTCCTATTGAATCAGCTCCTGTTTACTCCAGAATTTCTGTGTCAACTAGTGAAATATCTTTTGTGCTGTAAAAACCTACATTGCTATCAGCAAATATTCATATGTTTTAAAATAATTTATTTTGGAAGAGGCACTGAACTTGGGGGGAATGTACTAAAGAACCAGTTTGGCAAATCACTCATAGTAGTAACTCTCAGTAGACCCAGTAAAAGAATATATTTATCAGATGGCCATGGAGAAGTACGTAGTGGCTTTCCCTGCAACAGAAGAATGGAAAAAGATAAAGACAGAGGCAATCAAGTAGAGAAAAATACTTTTCTAGTGAAAAGGTAGTTTTATAGGTTCATGATCATAAGGAAACACAGGGATCCAGGACATTGCAGTATATGTGCATTTGTTTCTATATTCCTTCTGCTCATGAAGGATCTTGAAATAAGGGATTGAGATGCACTAGAGTTCCTAGACCTCTGGGACTCTTGCTTTAACTCGTTCTTCTGGTGTTGCTCCCTATTCAAGAAGTCGCCTTGTGCCAAGTCTCACTGAAACATATTTACTATAATCTCTGAGTTAGAGTTTCTCTCTTGGTGCTTTAACATCATATTACTGATACTAAATACCACCCCAGAAAAACAAACTGTAAATACTTATAAATTAGGCTAAAGTTGTATGGATCTTAAGTACAGTATACTTTAGGGTGAGAGTGAATTGTGCTTTGGTTGGGAGAACAAGGAGTGTGGTCATTATAGCGTCTTCCTTAAAGTTGAACCAGAAGGGTTTTTTAAAAGATTTTTTAAAAATTTATTTGAGAGGGAGAGAGAGTGAGAGAGAGCGCAAGAGTAGGGAGGGGGGAGCAGCAGAGGGAGAGGGAGAAGCAGACACCTGGCTGAACAGGGGGCCAGATGTGGGGCTCGATTCTAGGACCCCAGGATCATGACCTGAGCCAAAGGCAGACACTTAACCGACTGAGCCACCCAGGTGCCCCAGGAGTTTGTAATTTGTTAATGAATCTATAATTTGCAGGACAAAGAAAAAAATGAGAAAATTATTAGGGCCTGTGTTGTGAAAAGTAGATAAAGATCTACAGTGTTTGACAGGTAGGAGTGGGAGGAGTGGGGGGTGTGGGAGAGAGTATAAGAAGGCCTCCCTCCAGCTCTATAAGAATACAGGCTGCAGAAAACAAAATCGAAAGCTAATTTTCAATATTTTATTGTAATTGGGAGAGAGATCCTGGAAAGTTTCAAGCTAAGAGAAAACAGATTTGGGATAAATATAAATAATTAACCATCTACGCTTGAAAAAAAAAATCAATGTGTTTAAAGTATACTGTTTACCATTTTAGTTAGGTACATTTAGCAAAAGTTATGGAGGGGTTTCTAGGTTTTCCCTGTTGAATTAATTAAACAGAGAGGCCATTAGACTGAGGTGGCTTTAATGCCTTAGCAGCCTGTATAACCAAACCAAAACCAAAACCTCCAAATGCCTCAAAGCTAAGAAATTGAAACCTAAGAACAACCCATCACAAATGGTCAGTCAGCCTTTCCCAAAGAATGCAGCTTCTTCAATCAAATAATTGCTTTGCTTTGCTTCCACTTCTTCCCTGTAAAAGTCTTGTTCCCAACTCCTGTTGGTGGAACACTCCTAACTAGTTCCCGTCTGGTGCTGCCTGATTCAAACTGATTTTTGCTCAAATAAACTCTTCAATTTCTAAATGCGCTTCAGTTTATATTTTAACAACTTAGAGCCTCAGTTCCTCAGTCTGATTTTTCTAAGAACGTCTTAATTTGATCAGCTGAATTCTTCCAACAAGAGCTTCTCCTCACCTCTGTGTTGGGAGAGAGACACTCATTTTCCCTAAATCCATGGAGTGAAGTGAATATTTTGAGTTTCAGGATATTTTGGGAAGGCTTACTTGCAGAGTTTTAGATCTATCATTCAGGATCAGAAAACCGTGAAACCTCCTTCGGTCAACTGGTTCTCAGGCAGTTTCTTACCCACTCGCAGCTTTTTTCCTGTGGCCACAGGTTTTAATACACATTCTTTCTCTGTGACAAACTGTTCCCACCCTTATTTCAGGTTGACCACAAAATGGGAGAATTCTTTTTTCTCTCCTTGTCATACTTCACAGTAAGTATCGTAGACTTTTTCATTTTAGAGTTTTACTTTTAATCACGATGAAGAAATAGACAGACAAACAGGGACAAAACACAGGATTATGAAAGCTTCTCAAGTCTTTGTAGTGCTTGTTCCTGGTCTGCAGTCCAGCCCTTGATTTCTTTGCTGCAATTGCAGAAGCCTCTTAATGGTCTTCCAAATCTATTCATCTACATGGAATGTCCGTTGGAGCCCTGGCAAGCTGTGGGTTGGTACCACTGCAGAGCCACTTTGGTCCTCTCCAGAACCTGCATCCCACTTTTCCCACCCATTCAGTTCCTCTGCTCTGCTCTGTGACAAAGGCTTTGTGGGGTTGGCTTCTGATCATGTCAGCCATTCTTGCAGCCCTTGTCAGTGCCACCCTGCCCCTCTGGGGGATTCCCCTAGCTGAGAGCTGATGAAAGCCCTTGTTCTTTTGCATGTCTCTCCTACCTTTAGAAATTATTCTCCTATGTTTCAGACCATACTGCACTGGTCTGGAAAATTTTTTTACTAAGATTTCATAGCAACCTTTTCTTTTGCCTGACCACCTGGCCATCACCATAGCATCATTCATTGGCCAGGTAGTGTAAACCAAACATTGGGCTAGGCACTTTACATCAGCTAGAATGTCCTTTTGATTTTGCTTGCTGTAGATCCAGCTGCTCGTTGATAAGGCTGATGGTACTCTTAGTGTAAACAGACTTGCCCCATCTTTTATTCCAAACAAACATGTGAGTACCATCTTTGGATTGCTTATGTGATCCTAAAGTCAATTTTATGGACTTTGTGCTTGCTTCATATTTTTTCATTTTCATAATGCTAGCAGCTTTGTCCCTTTTCTCACTCAAAGAGCTCACACATTTTCTTAGACTTTCAATGAGTTTTGGTTCCTAATTCAAGTGAAACTATCAGTTCATAGGGTCCTCAGAGAAATTCCCTGAACCCAATGAGTGATTTGGCTCAGTGGTTCTCAAACTTCTTTGTGCATGGGAATAATATGGAGAGTTTTTGTTAAACTGAATGGGAAGAAATCAGAGAGGGAGACAAACCATGAGAGACTCTGGACTCCAGGAAACAACCTGAGAGTTCCAGAAGGGAGTGGGTGAGGGAATGGGGATGACTAGGTGATGGGTGTTAAGGAGGGCACATGTTGGGATGAGCTCTGGGTGTTATACACAACTAATGAAATTTTGGAGACTACAAAAAAAAAAAAGGATGTAAACAAATGAATAACTAAATCCTACCCACAAAAAAAAATGCAGATCCTTGGGCTCCACCAGAGTTTTACTATTTTATTAAATATTATTAAATATTATTTATTTTATTATTAAATATATCCGGGTTAGGCCCAAGAATTTTTTCACTCTCATCCCATGTGATTTTCATGTAGGTGGTATGGGACTATATTCTTAGGAAATTAATTTGACTTTCTTGGTTCTGGTTCTTACTTCTCTCCACTACCTTGGGCTCTTTAATGATCACTGCTTCTGGTGTCCCTATTCAGTTATTTTATTTTATTTTATTTTTAAGATTTTATTTATTTATTTGACAGAGAGTGAGAGAGAGCATGAGCGAGAAGAAGGTCAGAGGGAGAAGCAGACTCCCCATGGAGCTGGGATCCCAAAGCGGGACTCGATCCCAGAACTCCGGGATCATGACCTGAGCTGAAGGCAGTCGTCCAACCAACTGAGCCACCCAGGCGTCCCCCTATTCAATTATTTTAGATATTACATTTATACAAGCCCATGCAGACCTGTACAAACTACTCTAGGCATAATTTCCACCAAAAAATAAAAGACTTTTTCTTCTTCTCACAGATATTTTTTTCCATTTTATTTTATTTCTTTTCAGTGTTCCAAAATTCAATATTTATGCACCACCCCCAGTGTTCCATGCAATATGTGCCCTCCATAATACCCACCACCAGGCTCACTGCCCCCCCAAAACCTTCAGTTTGTTTCTCAGAGTCCACAGTCTCTCATGGTTTATCTCCCTCTCTGATTTCCCCCAACTTACTTCTCCACTCCTTCTCCTCGTGTCCTGCGTGTTATTCCTTATATTCCACAAGCAAGTGAAACCATATGATAATTGACTCTCTCTGCTTGACTTATTTCACAGATTTTTTTTAGTGCATACTCAAAAAAGTGAGTATATGGAGTATCTGGAGATGAAATAAATTTTTAAAAAGATTTGCAAGGCACTATTCAAGTCAGCAAATATTTATTTATATTAAAATATTAAATGTGCACTCAAGATTATTTAACTGCATACATTATGTAATGCACAAACACAAAAAGTAAAGAGAATAATATAAAACAGACACATACGAGTTCATACCTCTGTATTAACGTTTTACCACATTTAAAAAATCTTTAATGTCTATCTTTTTAAAAAAATTTTATTTATTTATTTGACACAGAGAGAGAGATCAAGCAGGCAGAGCTGCAGGCAGAGGGAGAAGCAGACTCTCCACTGAGCAGGGAGCGTGATGTGGGGTTCGATCCCAGGACCCTGAAATATTGACCTGAGCCAAAGACGGATACTTAACCGACTTAGCCACCCAAGCACCCCTGATATCCATCTTTTAAATCTTTTACCACATATGTTTTATCTTAAAACAATAAATAGTATTGCTTTCAGCATTTTTAATTTTTACATAACTGGTATATACTGTATGTATACCTTTGTAGATTTTTAAAAATCAACATTGGTTTTGATATTCATATTGCTCCATGTAAACCAAAGTAAGTTATTTCAACTTCTTTATAGAGTTCTCTTTTATAGATCACAACTTATCTTTACCTTACTGATGATTGTTAGGTACTTTTTTTTTTTTAAGCTAAAAGGTTGAATCACATAGTTGTGTTAGAATTTCCTTAGATTATAGCAACTTGATGTGACATTGCTGTATTATAAGACCTGTGCATTTGTAATTTTAAAAAATAATACATTTAAAATTTAGAGCCAAAGGTAATAACCAAACTAAACTTTTGTTATATTTTACTAAAAATTTACTTTGAAACACCTATGCTTTGATAATTACTACTCCATCTACTTTTCATTCTGTCTAGAAAACTCTATCAGAGAAGTAATCAATGGTATGCATGATTTTTTTATTCTATTTTTTTACCTAACATAATTATGTATAAATATTTCATTCATTCAACACAATAAATGCTTAATTAATGATTCCTGTGGGCTAGTCTAGCTCCTGAGAACAGAGACAGCAAAACTGGCCTTCTTAGATCTTTCATTAATGCCACATAATCTCATAGGCTATAATTTTATTATTTAGATAGCAATTAATATTACTAATATCAACATGCCATAATTTACTTATTGAATCCTTCAGGGAATTTTGTTTATTTTAAAAATGTGTACATACATAGCATCCATGTCAAAATTAAGGACTGAATTTGACCAAGATGATATTATCATGGGAAGATTATGTCTGTAACGCTCAGATTGACTTAAAATAAGCTATATCTTAGCTATTATCATTAACAGTAGTCCCTGCTCCCCTTTTTCTCCTCATTCACTCTCTGTAACACAGCCTAGAACTTAGGTTGTTATAGT
Organism: Lontra canadensis; assembly: GCF_010015895.1. NCBI lineage: Eukaryota > Metazoa > Chordata > Mammalia > Carnivora > Mustelidae > Lontra > Lontra canadensis. The sequence continues at coordinate 120,362,263 of NW_022630995.1, read as the reverse complement.
CACGACAGATCTGAACTTCGGAGTGGGTTTAAGGATAAGTTCCTTGGCTTGTGAGATACATGAACTTGGAAAATTGGTCAACCTCTTGTATCTCGGTTTTCTCTTCTGTGAAAGGGGGTAATAAAACATTAATAAGACAGTTAATACTTGGAAAACTCTTTAAACAAGATAGCAAGTGTTAGCTCTGGTTAAACAATAAAGCTGGTTTTTAAAAGTCTGTTTTCATAAACCAGTTGGCCACTTGTTCTTCCAGTTGGTTTTCTGAGGGAGGGGCCTGCAGGGAACAACATATGTTGACAAGGATGTGGAGAAAGGGGAACCCTCTTACAACTGCTGGTGGGAATGAGAGCTGCTACAGCCTCTCTGGAAAACAATATGGAGGTTTCTCAAGAAGTTCAAAGTAGAGCTATTCTATGACTCAGCATTTGTACTACTGGGTATTTACCCTAAAGATACAAATGTAGTGATATGAAGGGGCACCCCCAATGTTAATAGCAGCAATGTCTATAATAGCCAAACTGTGGAAGGAGCCGGATGTCCTTCAACAGTTGACTGGACAAAGAAGATGTGGTCCATATATACGATGGAATATTACTCAGCCATCAGAAAAGATGAACATCTACCATTTACATCGACATGGGTGGAACTGGAGGGTATTAGGCTGAGTAAAATAGGTCAGTCAGAAAAAGACAATTATCATATGGTTTCACTCTATGTGGGACATAAGAAATAGGGAAAACTGAATGGGAAGAAATCAGAGAAGGAGACAAACCGTGAGAGTCTCTGGACTCTGGGAAACAAGCTGAGGATTACAGAAGGGAAGGGGGTAAGGAATGGGGTAGCCAGGTGATGGGTATTAAGGAAGGCAAGTGTTGTGGTGAGCACTGGGTGTTATACACAACTAATTAATTATACTACATCAAAAACTAATGATGTACTATATTCTAGCTAACTGAACATTAGTAAAAAAAATTTTAAAAACCATGTTAGAGCTAAAAAAAAAACTAATGATGTACTATATGTTGGCTAATTGAATTTAAATTAAAAATAAAGAAGGTGAAAAAATAATAGAAGTCCAGTTTCACTTCCTAAGCAAGTTACCTGAGAGCTACGTTGGGAGATTGAAAAAAAAAAAAAAAAAGGGCAGAACAATCTGACTTTGTTTTCTTTGCAGGGAGTCTGGGGTCCATCTATCTGCATCAGGTTCAGAGTCTGGGGCTCACTGGATAGAAGGTGTTCACTATGGTTCCCTCTATCAGATGTCTGCCTGGAGCTATGTGTTCTGGGATTCCTGCCTCACAGACAGGTACTGCATGTGTGTATACATACACACACACACACACACACACACACACATACACACTACACACAGATGCACAAAGGAGAGTGGGAAAGATGATTAAGTAAGGGAACTAAGCCAAGAAGTTATTGTTAGTGACAACAAATTCATCAGTTTGAGTATTTTACCTAATTGTACAGCAGGTTGTTTCTAAAATGCAAAAATTAATCAATTAGATCTTTGGGCTGCTCTCACTACATGTGAATACAATGGTCATTTATTCACACACCCCAGCCAAATAATCTAAAAGCGGAAGAAAGTATAAAGGAGCAACCAATCTTAATAAAACCAGTTTCCAGCTCACTTCTCCTTTCGAAAATGTTTGTTATCACCCACTGACTTCTTTCCCCCTCTTCTTTCTTCCTCACTCTTTTCTCCTTTTTATTCTTCCATAGCAGAATAACTTCTAGCCATGGGGAAAATGAACTGATATAAACTATGTCTGCATCTCTTTCTCCAAATTGCTGTTTAAGTTCAATTCAGACATGAATCAAAAAGCGCAGCAGTGAGTTAAGGAATGCATTCTGTATGCAGTCGGCTCCTATGAAGTCACTGATTAATATAATTAAAAGCCTGAGTTAATTGCATTACTTTCCATTAGCTTTCATTGTATACCTACCTTCCAAGGATCGGACTACCCCGGCCTATGGGGCTCCGGTCCCACGTTTATCCAAGTGAGATAGCTGCTTTCAAAACGAAACCTTTCATCAACCCCCTATTAATTAGCTAAATGCCGCACCGGATTATGCATTCATGCCTGCCAGCCAGGCAGGAGCATCGGGAGAGCAGAGCTCATGGTCCTCTTGGCTCATCCTCCAGCCTGGTCATTGGTATTCCAGGACAAGTCAGCTTACTGTAATTTGAAATTGGTCTGCCGTCCCATTAGGAATCTGCCCGATCAATACCAAGTGAATTAGAGTTTCAGTGATCTGATTAACTCCCCATTATTTTCTACCCTGGCTGATTTAGAATGCATGATGAGACAATATTCCAGTTTCTTTGCTTTATCCCAGTTTAAGTGAAATATAGACATGTAAGGAAGCAGTGCCTGTGCATTTGCTTTGGCTTGGCTGTAATAAAGTCAAACACCGTGAGTATCTCCCTCATCAAGACAGTCTGAAGTGACTGAGGGCTGCCTCCTGCGCACCAAGGAGCTGTGAGTGGCAAGGGGCAGTAACAGGTGAGAGCACTCACTGCTCATCTCTCTTCTTTTTGGCTCTATCTTCTGAATGGACTCCTCTGAGGCATTTAATAGGGTGGTTGAGTTATCTGTCATATGATCAACATCAGCAGCTTTGTGACTGAAGCTCTGGGTCATGTGGTTGGAAGGCAGACTATAATTCTCTCCCAAAGGCACAAGAGGTTCACAACAATAGAGTAACTCAATGTTGTATCTTGATGACTGAAAAAAAGCATTGCAGCCAGTCAGTCCGGCTGGGGCTAAGTGCTGCCCTGGGGGAAAGATTCTTGTGTCCCCAGGGAGTGAATTTGGCTTCCTGTGCAGAAAGACTGTGTTTATGGCCTGGCCTGGGGCTTCAGAGAAATCTGAATGAACCTCAGTAAGTCAGTGTGCATCTCCAAGAGGCTCAAAATTCAAACTAGTTGAAAACACAGGATCTGAAATAGCACAAGCCATGGTACCACATCCTTTAAAAATGCAGTTGAGGGGCACATGGGTGGTTCAGATGGTTAAGTGTCTGCCTTTGGTTCAAGTCATGATCCCAGAGTCCTGGGATCAAGCCCCGACTTGGGCTCCCTGCCCAGTGGGGAGCCTGCTTCTCCTTCTCCCTCTGCGGCTCCCCCTGTTTGTGCTCTCTCACTCTCTTAAAAAAAAATTTTTTTCAAAAGTAAATACAAATAAAAATGCAGTTGTATGATTTCCTCAGATGTTTGAATTTGGTTGGCCAAGCAGTATCTGGTGGAAGTTCTCATTATTTCTTTAAGTGTGTGATTTGTAATGGGTTTTTCAGTTGCTTTAATATTGCACAAACAGTTTAAAAAATAAAAGCAGTATATTTTTCAAATAGAGCAGAACCATTGTAATGTAGCACAATAGTTTTTCACTGGTGATCCAAAATATATTTGGCGTAGCTTATATGATCCAAAAAAGACTCGCTATAGCTAGATATATATATGTATATATATATATATATATACACACACAGATATACATACATATTATATATATGAGTAAATAATAACTCATTAATATGGTTTATGCTAAGTATCATTCCATTTTCCTGTTAGGATTTACTTAGCAATTCGAATGTTCTGTGCGGACAAAAGGTGAGGACATTTGACTAGAGATGATATAATATGATCTGCTAGCTAGTTATATAAACACCTGGACTAGAAATAGAAATGTATGAGTGGAGTAACTTGGCATTGACAAATGCTAGCTTGATGAGAGGTTTGGTTAGCCCAAGGTTTGGTGAACTTCATTGCTATTCTCCATTACTGACTAGTACTCAGCTGAACATTTCTGAATATCTTGTGTTTTGTCTCCCAGTTATGGTTTATGAAGCTAATTAGAGCAAAATCATAATGGGGATTTACAAAGAGAAATAAAGTTTGAAACATCACAGATCAAAGCAAAGAATTTTTCTTCTTGGGTTCAAATCCTGCCATTCATATATAGGTTAGTTTATTTGCCTCTTTAAGCCAAAGATTTTTATACCTATAAAACAGAAGTAACTTCTGTAAATATTATAGGATAGTTTTGTGGATTCAATACAGTAACATATGTGAAGTATTTAGTGTATAACAAATGTTCAAAGCTTGTTAGCTTTCTTTTCTTTTCCCCTGCATGTTTAAAGAATCAGCAAGAACATTTTTCATGTCATTCTCTGCTTTCAAACGTTCCATTTTAAAATCTTAAATTGAAAAGAAAAAAGCGTTTCAGGATAAATGAGTTGTGTCAGATATTTTTTATGCATATGATTTAAATGGAAAATTACTGGGATATTGCCAGTCCTCTGAAATATCTGAAATTTCTCACCTGGGAAAAATTGAAGTTATATAAAGAAATTATTCAAACTGTATCTGAAAGTGGAATGATGAAAAGCTCTAATTGATTAACACAAAGCCAACTCATCCGCTCTGGTGGAGACAAATGCCTGCCCCAGGGCTCTCCGGCTATGGCTCAGAAGGACTGTTTTTGGGTATTTCTGAAGTCCCTGTCTTTTGATTTTATTCTGACAATAAGCCTCATCCCCTCAATGACTTTGATTCTGTATTTCTATTTATAGGTTGAAGTCAATATTCCATTGTGTTTTTGGTCAATTAAAACTCTCAAGCTTTTATCACATCTACTTCTGTTTTTTGTTTTGTGTGTGTGTGTGTGTGTGTGTGTGATTGATTATTTTGTAACATGTGCTATGTAACATTTATTTTCGTCAAATAGATTTTTTTTTGTTGATTGCACCCTATCATCCCAATTTATTAACATCTTTTTGAATATGTATTACATTATGACATAATTATTTTCCTAGATTAGAGTTCTTCAGTCACTAACAGAACATGGTCCACAGTAGCACTAATACTTGTTCTGACTTCAATCTCAAAATTCACACCCTTAGTCATAGGGTTGAATAAACATGTAACTTGTGCCAGTATCTGACTCACATTTCACTCTACTACTACTGTGCTGCATATCTTCCAGTTGTCCCTCCACATCTTATCCTTGTCCACCCTACTTTGTGTCCTGGGAGGCTGGCCTATATGGACCATCTCAATGTCTACCTAGCTCTCTGGCTTTTAATTGGGCTCAGCCCATGGGGTGCTGACTAGAGATAGGAGGGAGGAAGATGAGTGAAAACATGGAATTTTTTCTCCTAGCTCTTTCCCTGCTGAATTCCCACAGGTTGTGTTCCTCTTTGACCCAAGTTCCTGGTCATAGGGAGACATTATACATCTCATGATTATTGCACATTTTGTGGACCGAGACAAAATGGACAGTTACCTTACATATACAGCTATTATATTAATACCAATTTATGTCTATTACAAATTACTGTTAAAGATTTGCTGACTTGTACATAGTCAATGCATAAAAACATATATAAAATTTTATCATCTTGGAATTGCTATACTTGATGACACCATGCTGTTGCGTTTTAGTGATAGTTTGAATGTTGCTTGAAGCTTGACATATAACCCAAATGTCACAATTAAGTTATTAACTGGTTGGTGAAAATACTCATATGTAGCACTTACATGTTGCTTTTCATCATTAATGTGTATGGCAAATAAAAGCTAATCAATAGCACAGCAGTGTATTCAGTAATGATCTTTTACTGTTGCTTGGTTCATTTTAGTTCAGAGGCCTTTTACTAGTAAGCCCATAAACTGGTGACAAGTTTCAAGTTAATAGACAAGATTTATTTGAGTATCTCTCTGCATCCTCTTACCTGTGTGATTTCCCACTGGATGGTGAACCCCTAAAGGCAGAGAATGTCTTGTATCTCTGTATCCCTGGTGCCAAGTACAGGGCCTGACACCTGGTAGACATTCAAAGTAGTACTTGTATAATGGGTAAACAAATGGGAAATATAGCAAAACTGTTGAAGTGGTCATTAATGATGTTTCTAAAACATACTGCAAGAAGTATTGGGAGGCAGGGGGTTACAATGTCAGAAATTTTCTAACTCCCCTTCCATTGAAAAGAAGAGCCATAGTTCAAAACTTTTGAAAGCCATACCAGTGTTTATTGAAAGGTAGAAAAGAGCTTGTACTGATGAAATGGACACAGCTCACAATGTTGAGGGGAGACCAAAGCCTGTTCCTCTGTGGTCACCGCTCACAACAGTCTTTGCCCCACGCAGCTCTTCCATGTGCACGGGAGTCAGGCTGCCAGGGAAGACCAGGGAGATAGTTACTGGCAGTATGCAGAGCTTCCATCATCTTTTCCTTGGTGCCTTGGACATCAGGGAGAGGGCTGGTCTTTTTTTTTTTTTTTTTTTTTTTTTTTTGAAGAGAGATTCTGCAGCTTTCCAAGAAGGCAGGCAGTTCCTGGCAGTGGTAGTGAGTGGCCTTGACAGGTGAGGTCCAACACGTTGGGTATCTGCATCATTACTTGTCAGCACCCACCTTAGAGAATAGGAGAAATGTTTTGAAATGAATAAAAAGAAGACTGTGGCAGAAGACAAAAACCAATGTGGAAAATAAGTAACTGCACAGCTCTATGTTAAAAAAAAAAAAAATCTCAATGTCATGTGCCAACAAGCATGAAGAAGAGGACTAAAAACAAGAGTCCAAATTAGTGCTGAAGGAGAATCAGATTTAAAAAAACAATCTTTGAGGGGCACTTGGGTGGCTCAGTTGATTAAGCATCTGACTCTTAGTTTGGCTCAGTCTTGATCTCAGGGTAGTGGGATCAAGCCCCATTACAGGTTCCACACTGAGTGTGGAATCTGCTTGAGATTCCCTGCCTCTCCCTCTCTAAGACCCTGCTCACACATATGGTCTTAAATAAATAAATAAATAAATAAAATCTTAAAAACGTAAAAATAAAATAAAAACAAAAAAAGCAGTCGTTGATACAATCTAGTTTGATCCTTTCATTTTACAGATGAGGAAATTCTAACCCAAAACAGATAAATGACTAGCTCAAGATCATATAGCCAAGGGTTATTCTACCATTTTTCTCAATACCATCTTCATTTCCACAGTGCTTCAGACTCAAGTATCTATTTAAACTCTCTCAGTAGTTCTAGAATTTAAAACTGAATTATGAAGATTCTTCTTCCAAATATTTAGTGGGAGCCATTTTTTTTATTAACTATGGATGATATGCAGATAAAACATTCCTACACTTGACTAGCTCTGGTGATTTATCCAGTCCTAAGGACAGAGGTGAGAATATTTTTGTGATCAATAGCAAAAATGAAGCTTCTTTAGTTCATATTCTTTTAATTTAAAATAAAATTAATTTAGAATTAGAATTAAAATACATTATAAGTAATGTCAATTTGGTTTAAAATAAGTTGCTTAAAAAATTAAAAAAATCTAGTATTAACAATTCCATTTTCTTGTCTTCAACTACCAATAGTTTATTCTATTACTATGCTTTCATTTTTATGATATGTTTTAATGTCATAGAGGCCCAAGAAATCTACAATTAGAGCTACAATCAACATGGATTATTATAATAAAAATAAAGATGATTTATCAATTTAAAAATATAACAAATGTAACAAGACAGTGAAACTGAGGAAGAGGCAGGGCTGGAAGACTTAGAGACAGAGCAGTCCTAGCCAACAACAAGTAAGAGTAACATGTGATGCTCCTGTATAAACTAAAACAACTATGTGAAACAGGAAACACTACAATTGTGTCTGCTGAATCTGTTTTTTTCCATTGGCACCAGAGAGGGTTTCAGAGCAATAATGTACTGGAGTGGAAAGGAAAATGGACCAGAGACAGGATAGTTTAAATGTAGCATATAGCCTTCTGGAAGTTTAGAAGGGTCCTCTTCCCCAAAGCTGGAGTAGAACCAGTGGACAGGAGATGGCCATTTGATTGGTGTTACTCAGTAGGAATGCCTGGCCACCTCAAAGGAGTACCAAGCTCAGCAGAGCCTTAACAGAGTTGGAGGGCTATCCCATCTTCTAGCCAAACCCCAGGGAAAAGATAAATGTGTACATGGCTGGAGTATGGATTGTGAAGATGTAGTGGCAGGTGAATAGGATAGAGAATTAAACAAGGTCTGGTATATAGTAGGTGCTCAATTAACAATGAATGAATGAATGGCCTATGAGCCAGAATGAAGGAGTCTGAATATTATCCCAGGCCAATGGATACCCAAAAAAGGATGATAAGATCAAATCTGCACTTCAGAAAGATTCACACTGTGGTGAATGGATTTAAGCTGCAGATCAGGAGGCTACTTAGGAAACTTCTGCTGGTGGCCCAAGTAAAGATAGTAGCTACTCAATCTTGGAATTTGGGGTTTTAAGCATTTTATATGAACTAAAGTAGTTCATGCAACTACATGGCAGTAATTAGTGCTATGTGTATCAGATAATCTCAGGAGTGCTTTTACCATGCTACCTGTCAATATTGTGACATTAGGGTTTTCAAGAAAGTACAGTAAGAGCTAAGTTATCTAATGTAATCAGAACCATTATGAAAAGTTGGATACTGTGGGGCATGGTTAAAACATGACACATGCATAACTTAAATATTTTACCTAACTGCAAACCCTAAGTATACATTCATTTACCAATCTTTCAATCTAGAGCCAGAAGTCTTTTTTCTGAACATAGATCTTTTCATTGGAGTTATCTATAGTCTTTTGCACACATGACAAACAATGCATTGCTACTATATCCAAATTCATTTTCATTCACAGAGAGTGAGAAATTATAAGCCATACTGAAGCAATTTGAAATTTTTTACAATTGTGTTTCCAAACTTTTCTTTGCCCACATTAAATTTGATAGTGATATTTTATTAGCTACTTGCTTTGATGGTTTTCTAAGGCAGTCACCTTATTATTTTCTAATGGTGTATGGACACCTTATATCTTCTTGCTACACCTTTTATTCAGGTCTGGTTGCAACCACAGGCATTTTGCAGACGTAAACTTCTAGTATTAGTCTCAGCTATACTGTTTTCCAGAGCTTTCTAATGGCACATGAGATGCCTTTGTTATGCCTTAGGGAAACTCTCTGAACACACAGGTGTGGCAGCCTCACACATGTGCAAAGGAGTTGTGCCCCATGGGAGACCTTTCATAGGGGCAGATGGGACCGTATAGATTCATTTTACATGGCTTCTCAGGGAGTTCCAGGTGAATTCTGCCTTGGGTGCTAACAATAACCTACTCAATAACACACCCTTATATTGGTTTTCTGTTCTTTCCATTTCTTTGTCCTTGGGGTCACATTAACTGTCTGCATGCAAATCCTTATCTGATATTTGACTTTCCAGGATGGGAGTCAAACTAAGACATATGGAAGCAACATCTCTGTTCTTAAAACATTATTTTACTAAATATTTAATTTTATTAAGTATTTATAACAAGTGCAACTGGCATAAACAGGTTTGGGAACAAACTCAATTGCCCTTGGTAAATATCCACTGTAATTACTGGGAGGTACAGAGAGGAGCCTACCAGTCTCCAGCAGTCAGCATGCCCTACTTTTTGCATGGGAAATCTGTTTTACACTGGGGTGGGATAGGTATTGGTGAATCTGATGATGTTGCTAAGTGGAGCTCAGGTAAGAAGCCTTCTACAGAATGTTGTTCTCTAATTCATTAGAATTTATAAGATGCCTTACCTACCTTAGGGCAACAGTGTGAAAAAGATGAAGTTTGTCTTTGGTGGTTTTAATCCACTCTTTCCATTCTTTATCTTTCTCAGAAGTACTCTCTGCATGCTTTACCAACATTGGTTCTCAGGAAATAACCGACATTCATTTACTCTCAGGAGTAAAGTACTAATAATGCTTGATGTGTGACCATCTCTATACTACCCTCCAACATTCTTAGGAATATGTGCATTTTTAAATAAAAATATTAATTCACTAAACATTGGCATTTAGAGTATAAATGAACTTCGGGAAGAGGTAAGTTTTGAAATTGGAGGGGGAGAAAAAATAGGGAGAAGGAAACCTTAATGTCTTTAGAAATCACACTATGTAGGTGTTCATTTATACTTATTGAACTTTAAAGATAGTTTTATTCAAGTGGATTCACCTATCAATTATCATTTGCCTTCTAAACAATTTCCTTGCATAAATTTCTTATATACCTCATTGGATAAAAACCTCTAGTATCTGCTTCTTTTTCTGTCATCTGGCTCAGAATTGGTTGAATTAATAAGAAGACTTGATTTGGAAATTTCCAACAAATAGCAAATGCTTGTATCATGAGTATTATGTGCCGGACACTGCTAATTCTCACAAGAAACCGATGAGTACTATTATAATCACCTTATAGCTGGAGAAACCAAGGTATATTAACTTCTCTGTAGAAGTTAATATACTTGTCTAAAATCACAGCAAGTAAGTGTCATTTGGCCCTATTTTCAATTAAATACAAATATAAATAAAAACATAAATGGAAAGCAGAAATCCTAGGATTGTTGTATTTTAAAATAACTTCAGGGTAATATTTGACGGAAGTCCTAGCCCAACCACTGAGCTGTTTTGGGGACTAAATGGGGCATCGGTTTATTCTCCAGATTCCTCTCTAGGGAATAGGACTCAGGACAGCCTACTTGAATGCTTCCCGTAATTACCCACCAAATGGAAGCACAAAACCTCCAAAGTATAGCCCCGCCACCACCCTAGAATAGCATCTGGAGCAACCCCCCAAGAATGCTTATGCTCAGAGAACCTGTTCTCAGTAAAGCCAGTTCTGAGAGAAATATGCTAATTTGTAATTTTTCAATGCCACCTTATCTGCCAGACATAGTTTTCACTCTGCAGCCTTATTCACGCAATCAGTGGAGCTCACATTTTAGAGATTAGAGTAATTCCAAGACATATAACTCTGTGATCTTTTCTGTAATTCTGACTTTTACTTTATAGTGATGCTGTCTTCCTCCTCCATCCTTGTCAACAGTGCTCAGCTGTATTTATTTTGCTGTTTTCTAGTAAATGCTCTATGTAGTAGAGATGTAAGCCTATTTTTTTCCTCTTAGAAGGACTTTTAGAATCTTAGAAATTCTGTATAACAAGTTTTGACATTGATTTTTATCATAGTATATTCCTTGAGGATTATGAAAGATTCATTTTATAGGAGGATTAACAAACACTGCATTCACAGTGATCTCGAAGGTTGATTTTTCTTTGCTTCATTTAATTCCGTTTTTTTTTAAAGAGTATAAAAATGTTTGAGGCTTGACTCATTTACAACAACATCTTTGCAACACAGTGTTCCTAGAGCTTTTGTTCTATTTCTTATTAGATAAGATAGAGCAAATATAATTGCCATCAATACTATAAATATTAAGCTAGATTTTCAACAGCATTAGCAAAAAATTATCTTCACCAAAGTTTCACAATTTATTCATATTTTATAGTTGTTTCTGAGAAACCTTGATAGCATTCTATTAATTAAAACTCACTCTGACATGTGGGTTCTAATAGGAAATACTGAGATTTTATCTCATTTATGCATTTACAGCTTTATTTGTGCTGCCAGTTAACCATTATGCTTGTCCAGTGAAGTTCTACCAACCCACAATGCATCTGGGCTGTCCTCCACTTGGCAGAAATAAACCGTGGCATGGCAGATGCTTTAAAGTGGTCTTCAGTGAAGTCTTTTCACCTGTCTGTGTCCTGTCTTTAGGAGTTTGGTTTTCTGGTTGTTGGATACTCTGGATTCTTTCTAGCTAAAAATGGGTAATATTTTCAACTCACTTTCAACTTTTCTGTCTCTAGTTTTACAAGTAGACATCATCCTTGTAAACTTTGTTTAGAGACTGATTGTAGGAAAGTTTTGCCTAAACTCCCTAAAGCAATGAAGCATCAGCAGTGTGTGCCTACCATAAGTCTACATGATGACATTAAATTGATAAGAAATGACACCATGTTCCATTTACATTGTAACCAATGTAATTGTGTCTTGGTATATGATTTTCTCTATGAATGATAGAGATTATAAAAAATATAAATGGTGCAGTATAACTTAGTTAATAAAAACAGCATTTTGTTAATTTGTTGACTCTATGATGCTCATAAAAACATATTATTTTCTTCTGATCAGTAAATATTTATTTGAAACTTCTGGCACCAAGGATGTGGTTTTAAAGATCAAAGAAACAGGGACCTTCCCATCAAAGAATTGTCAGTCCGATCATGCTCTGTGACTGCTTCTCCTCTCCAGACACTAAGGTTATCTTGTCTCCAGATAATCTTATTTGAAGATGAGACTAGTAAATTTGAGCTAAATGGTTTATTGACTGCCTTCTGATTAGTGATAGTATTGGTACTAAGCTATTTTGAGAATTATAGACAATATTTGGTTTAGAGGAAAGTTCTGCAAACTGGTTGTTATTATTGGCCTATAGATATTTTATTTAGCATTCACAGTGGGTATTTTGATTTATTTGTTTTCCTGAAAATAACTTTATTTGCCTTCACCTTTTTTTTAATCAAATTTGGGAAGTTTGAGGACATTTTTTTCTTACTCCCTTCTTTTGGGACTCCAGCCCATACATATCTGTGCTAAACCTTGTGCCTTTTTCCACTGGTCCTAAGCTCAGTTTCTGCGTCTTTGGGAAATCTCTCAACCCATTACTGATCTGATCCCACTTTTGGAGTTCTTCTTCCAAGCACCAGTGAAGGATGAAGGCCTCAAAAGGACTTTTCTTGGCATTCCTATCTTGTCTCTAGTCTCAGCGGTTTGGCCCTTTGCACTTGGGAAAGGCCTCAATGTCTCCAGCAACCTCCCTTACTTCTCTTATTCTACCCCAGCCTTCATTGTACTACTTGAATGCCCTTGCTGAAGACACAGCTGATGGGACGAGTGCAGATTTGTTCTGTGGCTGGGGGTCCTTGGAAATCTAATCCATAATCTTTAACTGCATACAACTATTAAGAGTTGGTGAAAAATTTAACTTATTTTTCTTTACTGTTGTCTATGGTAGATAGTTCCTTTTCCTGATACTATTAGGGATGAAAATAGCTGTGCATCATCTCCTTTGTCCTAGGAAGGGCACACTACCTTATTTAGGTCTCTTAGTGTTCTCAACTCTTCAAGGGTTAAAACAGCAATAACAGCAACAACAAAACTATGATTTTGTAGCTTAGCCATTTTTTTTCTAATTATTAAGGGTAGGGATAAGGGTGTCTTGTGAATTTCTAATGTCCTAACCAGAAGCAAAAGTCTTCTCCAGTGTTCAAAAAATTGAGGTTAGCTACTTACCAACACTAAAATGTTGAGAGACTTCCATAACAATCTTATTTCTGGTTTCTCTTGATAAGAGAAGCTCTCGCAAGAAAGAGAAAGCCTAAATTTTCTAGTAACTATAGCTGGAGATGAGTTATAGCTGCTCCATTTATATGAAGGAGATATGGCATTTATCTGTTCCTTTATAGGAGGATACTTCATCATATTATACAGAGGCAGGTCAAGAAGCAGGAAGATACACAGTAATAGAAATACTCCTTTGTTTGGGTTCATGTAGCATTTTAAGTCAGGCCATTTAACGAGCTCTTAGTGTGGTTTCTCAATGACAATATTTTTCTTGATCTTTTTCAAGTACAATGAATTCCTCACTCCTTCTGTGGGTTCATTAGGGTTAAGATCTATTTACGGAGGCAGACTGTCCCTTTCAAAGTAATTATCCTTCATTGAGTGAAAAGATTTGTTGAAATGTGTTGTTTCCCCAGAGCATATGAGATTTTCTGACAGATTTTTCTTTCTTACTTTTGTTTAAATGTGTGTGTATAAGTGTGTGAGTTTCTTATCAATAAAATGGACTGTGATTGAGACTTTGTTTTCATCATTTGTAGGAGATGGAATAAGAGTACAAAAAAGAAAATTATTGAAATATATATTTAATAAATTATCAGCAAAATACTCAAAACTTAATCACTATACTCATTGATAAAGAAATTGTACTGTTTAAAGACATTCACTTGTGCTATGTATCAAGGTCTACTCTACAAAGAAACAAAATCACAAACTCCTTGCATTTTCCTTCATTCCTTTATTTCTTCTGATAGTCATCTGCTACTTGCCAGGAACCTTGCTAGGCACTGAGGATGCAATTCAAAGCCAGACAGACCTGGTTTTTACACTCATGGGAGTTGGGGATGCTAAATAAGTAATTACCCAAATTGTGTGAGGTCCTATAATGTATAGTGGACTGTGCAAGCATATTACATGGGTCTCACCATTACTGCCCTAGAAAATAGTATCCTAAGTGTAAAACTGGGAAATATGTACAGAGGATTAGTCTGATCATTAGGGTTTAAAGCCAAAGAAATCATGAATAAGCATGGAGGTTTAGACTTCCTAAGCCTTTAGATTTATCAAAGCCATATGCTAAGGGTCAGTGAAATCCATTAGAGCAGAACAAGCTAGAGGTCAAGGTTGTGTTCTCAACTTCAGGTAACTCTAGATTATCCACAATTTCTAATCAGAGGCTGCTGTTTCCTAGGCACGTTATCCATTAGGTCAGCCCTCCTACAACCAGGTCCAGGATTCACAAAGTCTACAGACACTTGACTTTTGTTTATTAAAGTTATAGGAATGATGGGAGAACATCTAGAAATTAATGATAATTTATTTCATATCTAATTGGAAAGGCTTTGAAATTATTTTTTTTCTTGCTCTTTCCAAAGAATATAGCTTTGGATTTCGTTTCCAAATCTATCACACATTCTTTTGGATATTCTTAGTGGTGGAACATCTTTCCTTGTGCAGGAAAGATTCACTTCTTGAAATAGGCCAAACATTTAAAATCCTGATCAGTTGAATAAGACAGGGTACTACTGTTTGGGGGATGTATTTGTTGTTGTTCCAAAGCAGTTATAATTATAGTCAGGAGGGTGTGTCTGTGGTCAACCACCTCTGGAAATAAGTTTTAAAGAGTAGCTCCAGAAATCATTTGGTATGCAAGATTATTCATGAATCATTCTCTAAGTTTGTTGAAGTAAACAATCACTTGAATATAAGTTTTTTATATATTTACAAAAATATATGCCTTACTAGAGGGAATTATAAGAAGGCAACAAAAATAAAGTTCCAAAAAATATGCATTGTCTAATAGTTTATTTGGTAGCACAATGCTTATTATGCACATGCAGCAGCTTATAAAATAAATGAACTGTATTTCTTCATAGATTTTTGTATTTCTGGTGTTAAAATAGCTTATTTAGACATGTTGCTTTCAGATTGAGAATGTGCTTTGATTTAATTCTAAAATATATATTATTTTCTTAAGGCACTTATGGCTAGCAGTTTTGAAATTTTATATACAAAATACATTTTTATTAAAAAAATGTCAGTTACATGCAAAATTTTGGAAGTCAGGGCACTGGTGAATTATACATGAGCATTCAACTAATCTTAAATAGTTATCTCAGACTGAATTAATATTTGATTCATTATGATAAAACAAAATGGCATTGGCCTTGGAGCTAGAGAAATATAAGTCTGAATCCTACTTTACCAAAAGCTAACTCTCCATGGCCTCAAGCAATTTTTTGTTTTTGTTTTTTAATATATAATGCCCATCTTAGGATGCCTGGGTGGCTCAGCTGGTTGAGCATTGGACTCAATTTTGACTCAGGTCATGATCTCAGGGTCATGAGATTGAATTGTGCATTGAGCTCTGTGCTGGGCACAGAGACTGCTTAAGATGCTCTCTCTTCCTCTACCTCTGACCCTTCCCACTGTAACTTCCCATCCCTGTTCATGCTCACTCTCTCCCTTAACAAACAAACAAACAAATAAATAAAAATAATAATGTCCATCTTATTTGGCTAATGTGTGTAATGTGCCTGGCATCTAATGGGCTCAACAAATGGTGGTTATTATTAAGAGATGATATGGAAAAACAGCAGTTACATTTTACATACTCGTAATTTCCTTATAATTAAGAAAACATTTGTTAAGACTTACTAAATGAAATTTTAAAGGCAGCCATAACTTGCTTTCTTTTCACCAATACCGACAGAGGTGCTGGTGCACAAAGGATACTCCCAGTAGTTTTAGAATCCATGGGTTTCCAAATCATAGTATATAAGACTGTCTGATCTCCCAAGTGGCAGTTGCTAGTCACTATAAAGAAAAAAAATTAGTTTTCTTGGATAAGGTACATCTAGCACTTTCCTTTGAGCTAAGATGGGGCTAGAACTAGAGCTTGGTAGGGAAATTTCTAATTTTTGTTATATGTCTGTGTATATGTGGGCACTCTAAGATTTTCCTAATGTTTAACTTCTGAATCAGCAGCACTAATGCTGGGCACCAGGACCATAGTGTGATTACTTTGCTTTTGTAATAAATCCATGTGTGAGAGCTCGATGTTTAAATTCGCCTTTTTTGTTGGTGGTACTAAAGAGATTATCATCCCTGAATAGAATCTCAAGAAAGTTCTTGGGCCCCGTTTTAATAAGAAAAGCTCTGGTTTCTCTTTACCAAATCCAAGGAAAGGGATTTTTATTATATGAGAAGAATAGCATTGCATTCCAGTAGAGGAAACGGGCAATCACCTTTTGATCCCTAATGTGGGTCCCCAAGTTTGTAAATTTAATAAAAAGATAAAAAATGTGGCAATGTTTTTATCTGAAGCAATAAACTCTGATTAAATCTTGCCAGTTTGATGCTAGCAGTCTTTCTGGGTAGTGTGAAGGTGAGTGAGAGCTTGGACAAGATAATAGCGACAGACAAATGTGAAAGAATATGAAGCTTTAAAGAGCCTTTCAGAACACTAAAGAGTTTAGGAAATTAAAATAATCAGTATGGGTTTTCATGCTCCTGAGTAGTCTTAACTGCCTCGTTCATTCACTTCTCGGTCATTGAGTAAATCTATCTCTTCCATTGTAATGACTTTCTTAGTCTGTAATGATTATCTTTCGTGTTCTTTTTTATTAATATTTAAAAGTAAAGATGGGCCAGAAAGTAGTATGTGTATTATCTGTTGAGTCTAACAGGGTGCCAATCAGCTAAGTGTCATTGCTCTTACAACCAATGAGATGAGTTTGGGAAAGGTAGGATATAGAACATATAAAAATTCATTTTTGTCATTATATTGAGCAGAGGCTATAGCATATAGGAATAAGCAATAATAACTATAAGGTGTTATAAATGTTTGGCTGTGCAGACACACCTTTGAAATATCAATGCCTAACAGTGATCCTAAAAATCAGAAATGTTGGATGGAATGCTTTATATAATAGATATTTGGTGTAATTCATTTAGTTATGAATGCTTATACATACATACAGAGTATGGTAGGGTCTTTAGTTAAAATAAATCACAATTAATGTTGCAATTAAGTTTTCTTTATGTCAACCCTGTTTGTTAGTTTGTATCTATCACATATGTATGAGGATAACATCTTGATAAGGGAAGTGAGGTTTTTCCTTATAGATAGTAGGCAGTGATTGCCATACTGGTCTTGCCTTAATCACTTGTTCTGGTTAATGGTAATAGTAATTAGGAAATTCCAATATTAACTAGCTTATGATTTTAGCTATAACTTATATTTTTATTTAGATGCTAAGTTGAGCTGGCTTCTTTTAAGGTTTCATAGTTGTAGTTATACTAAAACATATTAGTCTGGCACAGCTTTCAAAAGTGTACCTCTGTTAGATAAAGGGTGCCATAATGGCTTCTGGAATGATCTATTATTTTTGGCATATAAAAAGAAGTTATAATGCTGTTCTTTAAAATTTATGTTTCATAATAAAATGAATAATTCATTCACTCATCCACTGACAAGCAGAATACTTAAATTAATGTCTCAAAGTAAAAAATCAGCACCAAACCAAAAAGCTAGGGTTGGAGGTAGGGAAAGAAGCCTGGCTATTAGGATATAATACATTTTCAAAAGATAACCGTAATATAAAATGAGTCTGAAAGTCATTTATAAAGAACAGGATATTAAAAGCTATAAGAAAAAAAAAAGACCATTTATCTATTTGTGTACTATTTTGAAGACTTGAGCCAAATGTTTCATCAGTGATTTGGGTGCCTTCCAATAAATTGGGCAGGGTTGATGTGTGCTGGGGGAAGGGGGTGGGCAGCAATCTTTTTTTCCTTCGAGCTTGGTTTATTTAAACCTTCATTCATTAATTCAACAAATGCCTATTGAGCAGCTGATATGTATAAGGCAAGCTGCCAGGCACTGTAATATATATACAAAGATATCTAAGCCATGGAGTTTAGGATTTACAAATGATGAGGACATACCTAGGTGAACTTAAGAAATGATTAATTTTAAAAATAATTTTTTTAAAAATAATAAAATGAAATTTATTAATGACTAAGGATGGATAAATAAATCTTATTCATTATCTCTTTTTTACATGTATGACAATGCATTGTTATCATCATCATTATCATCACCTTGTTACCAACATAATAATAATAGCCAAAATGTGTATCCCTAGGCACTATTCTATGTGTTTTATGTGTATTTACATGTACATAATAATCTATGGAGTAAGTGCTATTATTATATCCATTTAACAGATAAAGAAACTGAGGAACAATTATGTAACCAGCCTAGGCTCACACAGGTAGTAAAGACAGTCAGACTTACCCCCAGAACCCAAGCTTTTTGCTATTAGAAATGACATAAATGCAGGCATTGCTATCCATTGGAATCAAGTTGGCATGATTCCCTGATAACATCTAGTGGATGTTAAAATTGTGAGGATGTTTTCAATTTGCTTTCCCAGTTTTTTTCAAAGTTGTCAGTAGCAATATCCACATAGTTAGCAGCAAGTCAAAGAGCTCAGATCTTGGTAATAAAAAGGAAAACAATATGAGTATGACAGGATTACTTTTGTTTACTTGTGAACGTTGACCTTTCCAAAGAACTGTTATTTTCTAAAACTAATGTTTATCAAGGTCAGTCTAGAGAGCTATAAATCAACAGAGAGGGTTTCTGGATTGGTTAGATTATATTCATAATAGAAGACTTTGGATGGGGGTTCTGTGAGCCTGGCCATATCACTTTTCTGGACCTCATGTTTTCCACGTACAAAATGAGGGAACTGGATCAGGTCATCTCCGGGGTCTATTTTAAATCTTATGCTCTGGGGGTTTATATCTCTCTGGACCAATTAGGCTCATGAAGGTCTGGATTTAATTTAAAAAAAAAAGATTTTGTGGGGTGCCTGGGTGGCTCAATCAGCTAAGGATCTGCCTCTTGATTTCAGCTCAGGTCATGATCGCATGGGTAGTGAGATCAAGCCCTAGGTCAGGCTCCCCAGTCAGCAGGGAATCTATTTGAGATTCTTTCCCTATTCCCTTCTCCCAGATCTCTCTCTCTCTCAAATAAATTAAATCTTTAAGAAAAATAGATGTTATTGAGGGAAATTGCAAAATTCCCTCTTTCCAGCTTTGTATAAGCAATTATCTTTGTTCCGATAACACCTATCTCTGGCTAAGTCAACTAGCTTGCATTGTATATATAAATATACTACCTGATATTTCTTACCAATTTAAAATAGTTGTTTCTCTTTAGAAATAGGTGTCATTTTGTTTAGTCAAGAAGTTAATCATCATATTTAAACACTTGTTTATTATTTCCCATCTGCTGGCTGTGACATAAAGTAAGTTTCTAAAGAGGAAATGTCTAAGTTCCAAAAAGAAAATATTTTCTTACCATTTTGGGTGTATTCCAGTTATTCAGAATAGAAAATTGAAGTAGCAAAGTGTAAATTTTTTAAGGCTCCTTTTTTTTTTTTTTTAAACAGTAGTAAATGGTCAGTATCCATTTCTTCTAAATGTAAAGCCTTAGGACAGTGGAGCTTACTACACTTTCTGGTGTTTGGCGGACCTCACTTCTGTTTTGTAGAGCAGGAGGGGAGATCTTTAGGTCTAGGTCCTTTATAATTCATTCCCATACTACTTCAGTTCACAGGAAATGAGAATGATCTCAAACTGACTGTTAGTCTCATTGGTCATATGTTTTCATTTGAGCAAATGCATTGCTTACTTGACAGAGAGTGATACAAAGTTCTACTTTGACATATGCCTATCTGTATTCTCCTATCTCAATTTTTCTTTTACTCCATAACTTTTTAGGCAGCTTAAATAAGAAGAGAACCCTACAGGGACACCTGGGTGGCTCAGTCGGTTAAGTGTCTGCCTTCAGCTCAAGGTCATGATCCCAGGGTCATGGGATCAAGTTTCCCATCAGAACTTACTCAGAAGGGAGTATGCTTCTCCCTCTTCCTGCCGCTCTTCTTGCTTGTTCTATCTCTGACAAATAAATAAAATCTTTAATAAAAACAAAAGAAAAAAAGAAGAGAACTCTACATTAACACTCCACTTAAGAAGGTAAATCTGTATTGGAGAGGGCACGGATTGCATGGAGCACTGGGTGTGGTGCAAAAACAATGAATACTGTTACACTGAAAATAAATTTAAAAAATTAAAAAAAAAAAAAAAAGAAGGTAAATCTGTCCAAGGAAGAGTTTGTCTATCTATGGAGGAAACTCAATGTATTATCCTTTTTTCTTTTCTTTTCCCTTTTTTTTTTTTGAATCAAAGGTTTCTTTTTTTTCTTTTTTTTGTAATTTTATTTAATTTTTTTCAGTGTTCCAAGATTCATTGTTTATGCACCACACCATGCAATATGTGCCCTCCTTAATACTCACCACCAAACTCACCAAACTCCCTACACCCCCCCCTCCAAAACCCTCAGTTTGTTTCTCAGAGTCCACAGTCTTCCCCTCCAATTTCCCCCAACTCACTTCTCCTCTCCAGCTCCCAGTGTCCTCCACGTGTTCCTTATGCTCCACAAGTAAGTGAAACCATATGATAATTGAATGTCTCTGCTTGACTTATTTCACTCAGCATAATCTCCTCCAGTCCCATCCATGTTGATACAAAAGTTGGGTATTCATCCTTTCTGATGGAAGCATAATACTCCATAGTGTATATGGACCACATCTTCTTTATCCATTCATCCACTGAAGGGCATCTTCAGTTTGGCGACTGTGGCCATTGCTGCTAAGAACATTGGGGTACAGATGACCCTTCTTTTCACTACATCTGTGTCTTTGGGGTAAATACTCAGTAGTGAAATTGCAGGGTCATAGGGTATCTCTATTTTTAATTTCTTAAGGAATCTCCATACTGTTTTCCAAAGTGGCTTCACCAACTTGCATTCCCACCAACAGTGTAAGAGGGTTCCCCTTTCTCCACATCTTCTCCAATACTTGTTGTTTACTGTCTTGTTAATTTTGGCCATTCTAACTGCTGTAAGGTGGCATCTCAATGTGGTTTTGATTTGAATCTCCCTGATAGCCAATGATGATGAACATTTTTTCATGTGTCTGTTAGCCATTTGTATGTCTTCTTTGGAGAAGTGTCTATTCATGTCTTCTGCCCATTTTTTGACATGTTTATCTGTTTTGTGTGTGTTCTTTATAGACCTTGGAGTTCTTTATAGACCTTGGCTGTTAGCCCTTTCTCTGTA
Organism: Lontra canadensis; assembly: GCF_010015895.1. Lineage (NCBI taxonomy): Eukaryota > Metazoa > Chordata > Mammalia > Carnivora > Mustelidae > Lontra > Lontra canadensis. Next base: position 120,340,805 of record NW_022630995.1, on the reverse strand, counting down.
GTGTCATTTTTTAATATATTCTCCCATTCCGTGGGTTGCCTCTTTGTTTTGTTGATGGTTTCTTTTGCTATGCAGAAGCTTTTGATCTTGATGAAGTCCCAAAAGTTCATTTTCGCTTTTGTTCCCTTTTCCTTTGAAGACATCTCTTGAAAGAAGTTGCTGTGGCTGATGTCGAAGAGGTTACTGACTATGTTCATTCTCCTCTAGGATTTTGATAGATTCCTGCCTCACATTGAGGTCTTTTATCCATTTCAAGTTTATCTTTGTTTATGGTCTAAGAGAATGGTCGAGTTTCATTCTTCTATACATAGCTGTCCAATTTTCCCAGCACCATTTATTGAAGAGACTGTCTTTTTTCCACTGTATATTTTTTCCTGCTTTGTCGAAGATTATTTGGCCATAGATTTGCAGGTCCATATCTGGGCTCTCTACTCTGTTCCACTGATCTATATGTTTGTTTTTGCTGTCTTGGTGATCACAGCTTTATAGTAAAGCTTGAAATCAGGCAATGTGATTCTCCCAGCTCTGTTTTTCTTTTTCAACATTTCCTTAGAAATTCAGGGTCTCTTCTGGTTCCACACAAATTTTAAGATTGTTTGTTCCAGCTCTTTGAAAAATGTTGGTGGAATTTTGATTGGGATGGCATTGAAAGTATAGATTGCTCTAGGCAGTATAGACATTTTAGCAATGTTTATTCTTCTGATCCATGAGCATGGAATGCTTTTCCATCTTTTTGTGTTTTCTTCAATCAAATTGAAGGTTTCTAATTTACATTCAGAAAAATGTTTTGATTCACTAAAAACAAAGAATAAAAATTATGACATCAATAGAATATAATGTCGTTTCTGTTTTTTGGAAGATGAATACACATATATACATGTAGATGTTTTTTTTTCTATTGAGATATAATTTACAAATAATAAAGTACACAAACCACAAGAGGACAGTTTTGCGTCTATATCTGTGTGTAACCATCACCAAATTTCCAGAAGATTTCCAGCCCCTCACAGCCCCTACTGCCACTCCCATCCCAAAGGTTACCAGTATTTTGTCCATCATCACCATATATTAATTTTGTTTGTTTTTGAGCTTCATATAAGTATAATCACACAATACATACTCTTGTGTGAGGCTTTTTTTCTGCTCAACATTATTTCAGTGAGAATCTTAGTCATGTTGAAGCAGGAAAAAATATCCAATAGAAAAAGGACAGTCTCTTCAATAAAGTGTTGGGAAAATTGGACAGCCACATGTAGAAGAATGAAATTGGACCATTTCCTTGCACCATATACAAAGATAAACTCAAAATGGATGAAAGACCTAAATGTGAAATAGGAATTCATCAAAATCTAGAGAACAGAGGCAGCAACCTCTTTGACCTTGGCTGAAGCAAATTCTTGCTAGACATATCTCCAAAGGCAAGAGAAACAAAAGTAAAAATGAACTATCAGGACTTCATAAAGATAAAAAGCTTCTAGTCAACAAAATTAAAAGGCAACCGCAGAATGGGAGAAGATATTTGCAAATGACATATCAGATAAAGAGCTAGTATCCATGATCTATAAAGAACTTATCAAACACAACACCTAAAAAACAAATAATCCAGTCAGAAATGGGCAGAAGACATGAACAGACATTTCTCCAAAGAAGATATACAAATGGCCAATGGACATATGAAACAGTGCTCAACATCACTCATCACGAGGGAAATACAAATCAAAACCACATTGAGATGCCACCTCACACCAGTCAGAATGGCTAAAATTAACAAGATAGGAAACAACAAATGTTGGTGAAGATCCAGAGAAAGGGGAACCCTTTTACACTGTTGGTGGGAATGCAAGCTGTGTAGCCACATTGGAAAACAGTATAGAGGTTCTACCCTATGACCCAGCAATTGCACGACTGGGTATTTACCCCAAAGATCCAAATGTAGTGATCTGAAGGGGCACCCCAATATTCATAGCACCAATGTCCACAATAGCCAAACTGGAAAGGCCCCAGATGTTCAACAGATGAATGGATAAAGAAAATGCTATATATATATATATATATATATATATAACTCAGCCATCAGAAAGGATGAATACTTACCATTTACATTGATGTGATTGGAACTAGAAGTATTATGCTGAGCAAAATAAGTCAATCAGAGAAAGACAATTATATGGTTTCAGTCATATGTGGGATATAAGAAACAGTGTTGAGGATCATAGGGGAAGGGAAGGAAAACTGAGAAGTCATCAGAGAGGGAGAACATGTGACTCTTAACTATAGGAAACAAACTAAGGGTTGCTGGGGGGAAGTTGGGGGGGAGGATGGGGTAATTAGATGATGGGCATTAAGGAGGGCTCATGATGTGATAAGCACTGGGTGTTTTATGCAACTGATAAATTATTGAACACTGCATCTGAAACTAATGATGTACTATATGTTGGCTAATTGACCTTAAAAATAACAAAAATTTTAGTCATGTTGTATATGGAACTTTAGTGTTCTTTTTCACTGCTATGACTTATTTCATTGTATAACTATAGTAACAATTTATTGTTGATAGAAATTTGGGGTGTTTCTAGGTTTTAGCTAATATAAATAATGCTGCTATGAAAATTGTTGTGAGTGTTTTTGGATTACATAGCACTGGGAGTGGGATTGCGGAGTCACAAGATAAAAACATGTTTAGATTTAGTAGATGGGCAAAAAGTTTTCCAAAGGGACAACTCTAGTTTGTATTTCCACCAACAACATGTGAGAATTCCACATTTTCACTAACATTTGATATTACAGGACTAGGTTTTTTCACTTTTCACCATTTTGGATAGTGTATGGTTGTATTTCATTCAGGTTTTAATTTGCATTTATTCAGCTGGCTAAGCAAGTTGAGCTTCTTTTTATGTTTATTGGTCATACACTTCACTTTTATGAAGTGCCTGATCAGGTCTTTCCCCGTTTAAAAAAAAATGTAGGTTGTCTGTGTTTTCTAATAGACTGGTAGCTCTTTTTATTCTAAATATGAGTCATTTGTTGGATATATGTATTGAGATTAATTTTTCCAATCTGTAGCATAACTTTTCATGTTTTAAATAGTGTCATTCAGAGAATAGAAATTTTAAATTTCATACAGAGCAATTTGTTTATCTTTTTCTTATGGCTAACTCTTTGTCTTTTCCAATTTAATTAAGAAATATTTACCTATCTCAAGATTGAAAATGTATTCCTATGTTTTCTTCCAGAAAGTTTATTGCATATCTTTCATGTAGGTTTTTGCTCCATATGAAATTAATTTTTGCTTATGGTGTACGGCAGAGGTCAATGTTCATTTTTTTTTTTTTTGCCCCCGTTTATTGAAAAGACTGTCCTGTCCCCCTGGATCACAGTGATATTTTTATTATAAATCAGGTGACTGTAGCTAGGTGGATGTCTTTCTTTGCTCTCCCTCCCGTCTCTTTGGTTGCCTTATCTATTCTTGGGCTTAAAGCTCACTGTCTTAGTTATTTTTGCTTTATAGTAAGTCGTGAACTCTGGGAGCAAGTTAAACAGCTTGGTGTTCTTCATCTTCTAGGTTTTCTTGACTATTGAGACTATATATTTCTGTAAATAGATATTTGCAGGTGTTACTTTTGAAAGCTTTTAAAAGAGATTTTGGAGAATTAATAAGAAGTATTCCAAAGCAAGAGAACTCTTCTCAAACTGGTTGTGATTGGAAGATATCTGGTGAGTGAATGGATTCTTGAGACCTCAATTTCCATCAGAACAGGACTAAAAACTACCCATCAAGCTCCTTGGATGCTGTATGGCTAAAACACAAATGACCGTAAATCTGTAAATTGAATTTAGTACTAATGAATTAGGGTCATTAACTTAGGGATGAAAGGAACCTGGAGGATTATCTAGTTCAAGCCCTTTATAACAAATGAAAAAATTTAGGTGATTTCCCAACATCTGCCTTTCAGATTCATAAGCCAGTTTTCTTTCTGCTAAAGCTTGCCATCTTTTAATCAAGCCTAGAGTACTTCAGGAAGCACTTGTCTCCATACATATATCTCTTGCATCTACAAGAGGAAAAGGATGTGTGATCTTAAGAATGTTAAACTTCAAAAAAGGGGAAAACCGTTTCTAAGAACTGTTCCTTTGTGATGTAGAGAGATACTTAATTAACTAGAACATCATTGAAAATTGGAGTGTAAATCTTTTAAAAATTAGCCCAAGTCCCCATGAATTATGCTTCCCCTGATTGTGCAGTCCAAAAGATTTTAAATCAGCAAGACACATCTTGATCTGAGAACAATGTTAGTGTTTGCACATTCTGCATTCCCATTTGCTTTAAGAAAAGAAGACTCCTCCTTCATTCCATTGGCAAAAGCCAGATTTTGGAGGCTGAACATTAACAGTGTACAATTAAGAAGCATTTCAGTTAATAATGAACTTGAACATATAAGGTACATCATTGAGAGTGTATCTCCCCCATCCCCAGCACTCTTCCTGAAACACTATTTGTTTCGCTTTCCTTTTATTTCATTTTAATCACTCTTCTGAGACATTGTTGGGGTTGACACTTCATCAGGTGTCCAGCTGAAAAATGGTTATTGTATCCTGCTGAGGCAGGGACAGAAGAACAGCAGCCAGCACTGGCTGCAGATGTACGAAGTGGTAACTTTGGGAAGCGATGATAATTAAAGAGCATATGGTCAGTAATAAATCTGTACAGTAGTGCTAGCTCATATTAATTGAGGGATTAAGAATAATAGCACATCCTTATGAATAGTGTGTTAAATCTCAAGTTACATTTCCTAGGCTCAGTGTAAATTTGGTGGTTTTTCTTATTTGATGTAACATATGAAGTGTGAGAAGAATTATGATATAATTTGTGTACATATACCCTGATCAAAATGGCTGAGAAGGGTCTGACAAAACATCAACATCTGGAGGTACAGATGTCACTCCCATGAAGCTGAAGACTGCCACAGAGCAGGAGCATATGATAGTGAGATAAGCAGGGCTCACAAGTGCCAAGTTTCACATGATTTTGATAGAAATGTGGTATGAGTGCTTAACATCTTGATTGATAGTTTTAGGTGAAGAAAAGTATCCCTTAAGCCTCTGCCTACCTTTTTGTTTTGTATTTGCTCTTTATTCTTACTCTTTCATAGTGCCAACTTTTACCAGAAAAGGTATCAAGTTTCCGAGCTTGGTAGATAGAGTTCATACGTTTGAAGTGGGGAAAGCTATGTTGGACAAGGTGACTCATATCCATGTTTTCCTCTGGACTGAAATGGTGTTACCAGCAAAGAGGGCAGAGGTGCTGAGTTCCTTATTCATTTGCACGTACTCAGTATCTATATATTAATATTCCCAAAGCAGCTACCAAGAACCAGTGTGTGTGTGTGTGTGTGTGTGTGTGTGTGTGTGTGTGTATGGATATCCTAAAATATTAATAATGTTATCTCTGTTTGCTGGAATTATTGAGATTTTTTCTATTTTAATTATCTAAATGTTCATTAATGATTAAGATTAAATGGTGTTTTTCAGAAGAAAATACTGCATGGACCACCAGGGTTCCAGTTCTAATTCATCAGTCTTTAACAGACCCAGTGGCTTCCTTTTGGTTCTATTAAGGTTAAAGAATAACTGCCACTTTTTTCCCTTTATCTCACTATCCTCAAATCAAAATAAATTAAGACATAATTATTCTTATCAGTTAAAATGGATGAGTGCAGAATATTTGAGCCTGGCAATTGTTATGAATCTAAATGAGCAAAAACATTTGGGACCATGTGGTAAAGGATATAAATGTATAAGATAAAGTGGTGCCTGTTGCAAAATTCTAGGGGCCAGGCTTTGGAAATTCCTGAAAGATCCTTCCTATAGAAGAAATATCATCTTGCTATCAAATTAGTAATTCTTTCCTTAATGAATCAATATTCCACTGGCTGAAGATTTTTGGGAATAGTATTTAGAATTTGTATCTCTTGTTTTCACTGGAATAGTCAAAGCTGATATTAAGAGTAACGGCTTACCCCTGTGTTCTGGGGATGAAAACTCTGTCACTTCCCATGATCTCGTTTTTTTTTTTTTTTTTTTTAAGAATTTATTTATTTACTTGACAGAGATCACAAGTAGGCAGAGAGGCTGGCAGAGAGAGAGAGTAGAGGAAGCCAGAGCAGAGAGCCCGATGTCGGGCTCAATCCCAGGACCCTGGGATCATAACTTGAGCCGAAGGCAGAGGCTTTAACCCACTGAGCCACCCAGGTGCCCCCTCATTATCTCTTTATAAGATCAAAGTATAGGTGCCATCTTAGAGAATATAAATTCATGCATATAATAAGTGAATGGTCTATTTATTCATTTGTTGGATATAATGTTGAATTGGGAATACAATGAATAACAATAACAAAGTAATTAGGGATGCCTGGGTGGCTCAGTCAGTTAAGCGTCTGCCTTCAGTTCAGGTCATGATCTCAGGGTCCTGGAATCAAGTCCCATATCAGGTTTCTTGTTCAGTGGGAAGCCTGCTTCTTCCCCTGCCTGCCACTCCCCCTGCTTGTGCTCACTCTCTCTCTCTGTCTTTCTGTTAAAAAAAAAATTTAAGATAAAAACAATAGCAAAGTAATTAAAGCAATACTGAGTTTCTCTTTTAGAGCGACAGAGGATGATTATGTTACCATGAACTCTGGAGTTGAACAGTAACCTCAGCTGATAAGCCACTCATTTTTCACCTTATGTCATTCTGTTCATCTCTGGCCTCTTCCTAGCCATACTGTGGATGTAGAGCTACACTCTCAGACTTCCTGTTCTGCCAGGGCCCAAGGAAGCAGCTCCTGATGCTGTGGGAAGCACAGAAGCTGCAGATGCTGGGTTTTACTTTCGTCTACTAGGGGCTTTTTTTTCTTGCAGGCTTCTAATGAGCAACTTTATATTTTATACCAGCCATTCTACATCACAGGCTAAAGAAGGGTTAATGGCTCAAAAGATTTGACATGAGGGTCATGTGTAGCCTCAAGAAAAGCTTAAATATTGTCCTGGAAAATTTCTTTAGCATGGAAATACCAGGGAATGTTTTTGAGTTACTTCTGAAATAAACAGAAAGAGGAGACATGGGGCACCTGGGTGCTTTAGCTGGTTAAGTGTCTGCCTTCAGCTCAGGTCATGGTCCCAGTGCCCTGAGATCCAGTACCACATCAGGCTCCCTGCTCAGCAGGGAGCCTGCTTCTCCCTCTGCCCCACCGCCTGCTCGTGCTCTCTCTCTCTCTCCCTCTCTCTCTGTCAAATAAATAAATAAAATGTTTTAAAAAATATTAAAATAAAAACAAAGAAGGAGATAAGACAGACAGAGAAGTGGACGTAGGCCAGAGGGAGGAGTCAAGATGGCGGAGAAGTAGCAGGCTGAGACTACTTCAGGTAGCGGGAGATCAGCTAGATAGCTTATCTAAAGATTGCAAACACCTACAAATCCAACAGGAGATCGAAGAGAAGAAGAACAGCAATTCTAGAAACAGAAAATCAACCACTTTCTGAAAGGTAGGACTGGCGAAGAAGTGAATCCAAAGCGACGGGAAGATAGACCGCGGGGAGAGGGGCCAGCTCTCGGCAAGCGGAGGAGCAATGGAGCACAAAATCAGGACTTTTAAAAGTCTGTTCCACTGAGGGACATCGCTCCAGAGGCTTAACCGGGGTGAAGCCCACGTGGGGTCAGCGTGGCTTCAGGTCCCGCAGGGTCACAGAAGGATCAGGGGTGTCTGAGTGTCGCAGAGCTTACAGGTATTAGAACAGGGAAGCCGGCTACAGAGACAGAGCCAAGGAGTGTGCTCTAAGCTCAGGGTTACCTTGAACCGGTCGCAGGCTCGGTCAGCTCGGAGCGCAGCCGGAGGCAGGGTGACAGGAGTAATTGGGCGCTGTTCTCTGAGGGCGCACTGAGGAGTGGGGCCCCGGGCTCTTGGCTCCTTCGGGCCGGAGACTGAGAGGACGCCATCTTCATTCCCATCCTCTGGAACTCTACGGAAAGCGCTCAGGGAACAAAAGCTCCCGAAAGCAAACCCAGGCGGATTACTCAGTCCGGCCCCTGGTAAGGGCGGTGCAACTCCGCCTGGGACAAAGACACTTGAGAATCACTACAACAGGCC